>NW_024466706.1:0-271597 GCF_017591425.1 Ochotona curzoniae
GTTTCTATGAGACCATCCTGTGGTGCTATGTCAGTTGTCATTGCTTGTGTTTTCCTGGCAGGAATTCCCACACTTTTCTGGGAGTTTTTCTTGAGCATCTTGGAGTGGAATGCTTTTTCTTCCTTATCTTTCAGGGGGTTTATTTTTCCCTGCATGTCTTTAGTATTGGTCATGATATGTAGTGGTGTGGCAGGAACGCCAATAGCATTCCTCTTCTGATGGATCCAGCTGCGGGTTGCTTCCTCAGTGTGTGTGCTTGCTGGCAGGCCTTTGTCAGGGTTCTTGTCATGTTGTCCACTGGTGGGTTTGGCTGCAGAGCTCTCCAGCAGTATTTTAATTAGTGCTGCTGTGAAGACTCTGGTGCGAGAAACCTGAACTCTTTTGCAGGTCTTGTCGTGTAGTCTACCACCATGTTTGCCCTCAGCCTTCTGTTGGTTGTTGCAGGGCTCAGTAGAGGAGGGGACCCTGTCCTCCTGCCCATCTCCAGAGGTGTTGGCATGTGGTGTTTGGAGAGGTTTCCCCACAGCCTTGGCCTCTGGGATATCGCTGTGGGGCACCCTGGAGGATACAGTGACCCCCTGAATGCGTACCTTAGTGGTCATGGCCTGTGATGCCCTGACCGGAGCTTGAGTCCTGATTGCTGAGAGCCTCCAGGGCCCCTTGGTGGAGCTGTAGGAGCTGGTGCTGGGGTTGGACTTGGTGCAGGTCATCCTGAAGGGGAACTCGGGTTCCCTCCTCTGTCTCTCAGGTTTTGAGGTTCTTCTCAGAGGCTCAGACATGGGCACAAAGGAAGCCAGGACCTCTTTGGCATGGAGGCGCCAAAACCCTGACGAGGTGCTGCCACTGGGGATATCGCTGAGTGGTGCCCTGGAGGCTTGGGCACCAACCAGCCAGCCTGTCTCATGGGTTTTGGCATCTGGCTCCTGGGTGGGTTTGGCAGCAGCTTTCTCCTGTGTGGTGTCCCTATGTTCTGTGGAGTCAGGTACTCTCTCTTGTGTGGCTTCCATGGAAATCTTTGCTCCCCGAGAGACTTCCTTGGGGATGTTTGCAAGTGACTCCCAGGCATATTTGTCTGCAGCATTCCTCCTCCTGCAGATGTCCCTGTGCGGCCCCTCAGAGGTGGTGGAGCCAACTAGCAGGCCTTCCCCGGGGGTCTCGGCCTGTGACGCCCGCGTGGGTGTGCCAGCAGCTTTCTGCACGCTGTTGCTGTGTACTGCAGAGCTGGAGATTCTGTCATGCCAGCCTTCCACAGGGGTCGTTGTTTCCTGAGTGCTTTCTAAAGAGGTCTGTGAAAGTGGTGTTGAGACAGAAACACCAGCAGTTTTATTCTCCTCCTGGGGCACCAAAGAGGCTGCAGCACCAGTGAGCAGGAATTGCTCAGGAGGGTTATCAAGTGGTGCAGAGATCAATTGGCCCACAGACTTTTCATGTGGGATGTTGCCGTGTATAACTGAGGGAGGGGAGCTGGACTGTGTGCCAGCATTGGGGAACAAGACATGTGTGCTGGCAGGTTCGAAAGCATCGTTTGTCGTGACCTGGATATTGCACTGTGGTGTATTGGAGGCTGGAGTTGCAGACTGTGGGGCTTCCTCAGGGATGTCGACAAACGGTGCCAAAGACCCGTCGTCCACAGTTGTGTCCTGCGGCACGTGGCTTTTTTCAGCAGAGACCATTACACTGGCCTCTGGGACTTTGCCGGTTTTCTTGTTCTGGGGTCCACAGGTGAGTTTACCAGTTGCCTGCTTCTTAGACTGAGTGTTCTTGTGCAGGGCAGTGGAGGCTGTGGTGCCAGGCTGCAGTTTCTCCTGGGGATGCTCGGCCTGTGGTGCCAGGCCAGAGGCACCTGTAGTCTCAGCATGGGCAATAGAGCTGTGCCCAGGGCATGTGTGGAGCCTTGCTGGCAGGCCTTCCAGGTTTTTATTTGCTGCCTGCGAGCCTTCCTCAGGAGTCTTCATGAGAGGTGCCGAGGCAGAGATGACCACACTGCTCCTGTTGGTGTCTCTGTGCCACTCCCTGGACGTAGGGGCACTGGTCCTCGGGTGTTTCTCGGGTGATTTGGCAATAGACAGCTTGGCGAGTTTGTCCACCATCTGCTGGTACACAGTGTTGCTGAGCTTGCTGGATTTGGGGGCTCCGACCTGTGTGGCTGAGTTGTGCACGTGTTGTGCCGAGGAAGGTGAGCCCATGACCTTCCTCTTGGGCATGGCCCAATACGGGCCTTGAGAAGTGGGAGATTTGTCTTGGCCTCCCTCAGACAGTTCTGCATGTTGTGCCATACATGCATATTCAGCCGCAGCCTTTCCTTTCAGCGTGCTGTCCTTGTGGAATACCTTAGAATCTGGGACTCCAGCCTGCAGGTGTTTGCCGGGTGTCTTGGCCTGTGGCTCCAGAGCTGGGGTTGCCACAGACTTCCCCTGTGAGATTCTTTTGTATCTTGAAGAGATGTATTCCTTCTTGGTTGGGAGACCATTCTGTGGCCTTGTCTCAGTGGTTAGTGGATATGTTTTCTGGGCTGGAGTTCCCACACTTTTCTGGGATTTTTTTCTGAGCATCTTGGAGTGGAATGCTTTTTCTTCATATTCTTTCAGGGGGGTTATTACTCCCTGCACATCTTCATTTCTTGTCTTCACTTGTGGTGCTGTGGCAGGGGCTCCTATAGCATTCCTCTTCTCATCAATCAACCCGTGGGTTGCTTCCTCAGTGTGTGTGCTTGCTGGCAGGCCTTTGTCAGGATTCTTGTCATATTGTCCACTGGTGGGTTTAGCTGCAGAGCTCTCCAGCAGTATGTTGCTGTGGGTTGCTCTGAAGCCGCTGGTGCCAGCCACCTGAACTTTTTTGCAGGTCTTGTCATGTAGTCTACCACCATGTTTGCCCTCAGCCTTCTGTTGGTTGTTGCAGGGCTCAGTAGAGGAGGGGACCCTGTCCTCCTGCCCATCTCCAGAGGTGTTGGCATGTGGTGTTTGGAGAGGTTTGCCCTCAGCCTTGGCCTCTGGGATATCGCTGTGGGGCACCCTGGAGGATACAGTGACCCCCTCAGTGCGTACCTTAGTGGTCATGGCCTGTGATGCCCTGACCGGAGCTTGAGTCCTGATTGCTGAGAGCCTCCAGGGCCCCTTGGTGGAGCTGTAGGAGCTGGTGCTGTGGTTGGACTTGGTGCAGGTCATCCTGAAGGGGAACTCGGGTTCCCTCTTCTGTCTCTCGGGTTTTGGGGTTCTTCTCAGAGGCCCAGACCTGGGCACAAAGGAAGCCATGCCATCTTTTACATGCAGGTACCTAAAGGCCGAGGAGGTTCTGCCCCTGGCGATGTTCCTGTGAAGCGCTCTGTAGACTGAGGCCCTGAGCAGCCGACCTTTCTTGCATGTCTTGGTCCGTGGCTCATTGGTATTTTGTCTGGCAGGCTTCTGTGAGATGTTCCTATGATCCATGTAAGAGTGGACTCTGTTGATTTGGCCTTCCTTGGGGGTCTTGTTCTGTTGCTTCCATGCAGGTCTGGCCCAACCAACAGCCTTCTTTTGTAGGATGTTCCTGTGGGCAAACCTGGTGGCAGGGATGCCCACCTGAGGGCGTTTCTTGAGGATCTTGCCCTGTGATGCCCTGAGTGGAGCTCGGGACCCGATTGCCCTAAGCAGCCAGGTCTCTATGTTGGAGCTGTAGGAGCTGGTGAGGGTGTTGTGCTGGGTGTATGTCACCCTGAAGGGGCATTCGGGTTCCCTCCTCCATCTCTCAGGATTTGTAGTCTTCCTCAGAGGCCCTGGCTTGGGAACAAAGGAATCCAGGCCCCTATTGACGCTCAGGTGACTGACGGCAGAAGGGGCTCTGCCACTGGCCTGGGAGCTACTGTCCTGTGTGTCCTGCTCATTTGAGCCTATGGGGCTGCCCCTCTCATTGCTGCTTGTAGGGCCCCTCTCCTCTGGGGCGCGGCCTGATACTGCCCTCTGCTGAACCCAAGCCAGGGGCCGGGCCAGTGGGGCCCATAGACAATGCAGCAACTTCCACAGGGCCTGCTGCAGACCCTGCTGCAGCGCTTGGGGCACTGCTGCAAGGAGTGCCAGGCATCCCCTGGCAGCAGCCATCCTGAGCAACGCAAGGCCTGCCTCTCCAGGTCCAGCGGGTACAGCCTGGGACGGCAGCAGCTGCTTCCTCTGAGGACCACCTCAGAGGAGAAGGTTGGAAATGAGCCCATTGAGGGCTGAGCCCTCAGAAAGCAAGAGGCTCCCGGCCTTGTGGGGTGGGAGCCCCTGCCGCTGGCGGCGGGGGAAGCCTCTGAGAGCTTCCCCCGCCCGCCTGTGGACTCAGTTCAGAGAGCAGATAGGTCTGGGGAGCAGGGTACTGGATGTGGGGAGTAGGGTACTGGGTGTGGGGAGTAGGGTACTGGGTGTGGGGAGTAGGGTACTGGGTGTGGGGTTGATTGGTCCGAGGGGCTGGGCCCCTACCGGGGTCAAGCTGCACTGAATGCCGGGGTTCCTTCCTTGGTCCTGAAGGTGCACGGCGGCGCTCAGTGTGGGGGGTGCGTTCGACGCTCTTGGGAGCTCCGAGACGTTTCCGTTGGAGTGTTGAGGGCGGCGCGAGCACGGAGCGAGGCGGGTGGGCCGCGGGCGGGGCAGAGCTGGCGCGCCTGGGGCGCGTGGGGAACCCGCTGCCGCCCGTGGTCGTGACAGCGAAGGGCCCTGGCTGCTGTGGGGCGCTGGCGGCTTGACGTGGTGGACAGGGGCGGCCGCGCCTTCCCCTCAGGCCAGGGTTCCCCACTGAGATCCAGAGCACAGAACTGCTTCTCTCTGTGCCTTGGCCCTTGACTGCATCCTGCATTTCGCCAAGTGACATGGGGACCTTGCTCCAGCTCTCCTGGCCTGCAGCGAGCTGGGCTTCACCCTGTCTCCTGCCCTGGCACCTGCCCATGCAGCCCCACTCCTGGGGATTCAAAGGCCTTTGGAGGACCAAGGCAGACCTCATGCTTTCTACCCGCTTCCGGCTTCATTCTCTGCTTCCTGTCCACTGGGTCCATTGTGTGCTTTCCCGCGGGGAGGCCTCCCAGAGCTGTGGAAACCAGGGAGGGCATCCTCAGGCCAGGTTTCTTGTGTGCAGGCATGGGATGCAGGCAAGAGAGCAGTGAGCCTAGCTTCCTCATTCAGCTCAGTGCTTTCCACACTGCCTTGGGCACTGGGCAATGTGCTTCCCGGGTAGCTGCTAGGAGTCCCAGGACCGGCCAGAGAAGCAGCAGTGGTGTGGCCAGCCCATGTCTGCTCTTCTGCTCCTGGAATTCTGGCTGCAAGCAGAGGAGCTGGGTATTCTGCCTGGGACAGGGTGGACCAAGCAGGCCTTCAGGCTGAGGGAATGGAAGGCAGCTCCTTGGGCCGCAGCAAGAGAACCACCAAGTAAAGTCCTTCTCTGTGGCTCTTTCCCACTTGGGACTGAGAAGCATTTCACTTGTAGAACAACAAAGAAGTGCCAGAAGCTTGCTGTGGGATAGCTGATTGAACACTCCTATTCACACACATTTACACACTCAATTGTGATGTTACTGTTGTAATGTTTTTTTTTTAAAGATTTATTTTTATTATTTTTTTATTGGAAAGTCAGATGCACAGGGAGATGATTCACTCCCCAAGTGAGCGCAATGGCCGATGCTATGCCAATCCGAAGCCAGGAGCCTCTTCAGGGTCTCCCACACGGGTGCAGGGTCCCAAGGTTATGGGCCGTCCTCGACTGCTTTCCCAGGCCACAGGCAGGGAGCTGGAAGGGAAGCGGGGCTGCCGGGATTAGAACCAGTGCCCATATGTGATCCCGGGGCGTGCAAGGCAAGGACCTTAACCACTGCGCCACCGAGCCGGGCCCCACCAGCCCAAATTTATAAAAATATTTCATGAGGTCTAAAAAAAAAAGAGAGAGAGAGAGAGAAAACATGTACAATTACCACATGCGCTGGCAGAACAATAAAATGCATTGAGTAGAAGCAGCATTTTCTTTTAAAGATTTATTTATTTTTTGGAAAGTCAGATATACAGAGAGGAGGAGAGACAGAGAGGAAGATATTCTGTCCCATGATTCACTCCCCAAGTGAGCGCAATGGCCAATGCTATGCCAATCTGAAGCCAGGATCCAGGAACTTCTTCCGGGTCTCCCACACAGGTGCAGAGTCCCAAAGCTTTGGGCTGTCCTCGACTGCTTTCCCAGTCGACAAGCAGGGAGCTGGGTGGGAAGTGGAGCTGCTGGGATTAGAACTGGCGCCCATATGGGATCCTGGGGCGTTCAAGGTGAGGACTTTAGCAGCTAGGCCACGCCGCCAGGCCTGAAGCAGCATTTTTGATGATGTGATCAGTTATTGCCTAGCAATAATATCTTCAATTTCATGTTCTAGGTTCACCAACTGAAAGAAATGATTGGCTTGATGGGGAAGAAAAGCCCAAACAGACCCAACAATGCGGGTTTCTTTCAAGAAACACAGTTCTCTACAAAGAGTCCATGCAAATGGGAACCAAAAGCAGGCAGAAGAAGGTGCACATTTATCAGACCAACACTGTAACAAAGGACATAGAAGACCACTACACAGTGATAAAGGGATCCAGTCAACAAGAGAAGGCTCAGCAAATTAAGCAATACAGTGGAAATAAGGTATAAATCAGTAAGAGACTAGAAACTATAAACAGATACATGGAGACCAAATAACATGGAATTGAATGAATGAGAGTTCGTTAAGGAATCAAAAGGGAAATTTTAAACTTTATAAGTCCCAAGGTTTGAAAGAGTAGGTCTACTTTGTCACATTTATTTCCTTCCTTTTGATTTTCAAGGTTTGTTCATTTATTTGAAAGGCAGATTTACAGAGCAAGGGAGAGACAGAAAAAGATCTTCCATTTGCTGGTTCTCTTCCCAAATGTCTGCAACAGCCAGAGCTAAGCTGATTCCAAGCCTGGAGTCAGGAGCTTCTTCTGGGTCTCCCACATGGGGGCAGGGTCCAAAGGCCTTGGGCCATCTTCTACTGCTTTCCCAGGTCACCAGCAGGGAGCTGGATGGGAAGTGGTACAGCCTGGACCTGACTACCTTCTTGAACTGCCATGCCAGTCTCACTTTTTATTTCCATACCAAAAGCACACAAACAAACGATCAAAAAAACACAGACCTAGCGGTGTTAACTGCAGCCTCCCCCTATTGATCAAAACAAAGTGAGCTTCCACCTAGAGTGGACACAAACTCCACCCACAGCAAGGACACAGTGTTAGCCTAAGCAGCCTGCCATGGGGAGTTTGCTTTACTGAAAATTTCCATAGATTTCTCAGAAACGACCAAGGGTGCATAAAACAGAAAACTGAAAAAACAACTTTTTTTTCGGGGGTAGGGGGAGTCAGATAATACAGAGAAGAACAGAGACACGCAGAAAGATCTCCCATCCATTGATTCATTCCTCAAGCAGCTGCAACAGCCAGAGCTGAGCAGATCCAAAGCCAGGAGCCAAGAGCCTCCTCTGGGTCTCCCAGGCAGACGCAGGGTCCCAAGGCTTTGAGCAGTATCCAACTGCTTTCCCAGGCTGCAAGCAGGGAGCTGGATTGGAAGCGGGGCTGCTGGGATGTGAATTGTCACCGGTATGTGATCCTGGCACATGCAAGACAAGGACTTTACCTGTTAGACTGCCACACCGGGCCCCCAAAAGAACCACCTTTTAAAACTGATGCAGTAAGTCCTTACACAAAACTCGTATCACTGATATTTATGTGTTTGTGTGAGTCTTTAAACCTATACTTTCTTCTTTATTCAAATTCAGAATGAACTTTTTTATATTGCTTATTATTTTCATTGAGTTGAAGGGCAGAGAGAGACAGAAAGATATCTCCTGCTTGCTGATTAATTCCCCAGAGTGGGTGTAGCCAAAGCCAGGAACCTGGAAGTCCCTCTGAATTTCCCACAGGGGTTGCAGGTGTCCAAGCACCTGAACCATCATCCATTGCCTCCCAGGATGCCTTGGTAAGAAGCTGAATCAAAAGAGGAGTAGCGGGGACTCCAGTGGGACTCTCGAGATGGGATGCAGGCATCTCAATGGTGGCTTCACTTGCTGCACCAAAACAAACCTTTGCTTGATAGTGACTTAAGGGCAATATCCTAAAACATGGTATGATTTGCCAGTGTATATAAGAATTGCCATTTCAACTAACCTGTATTAGATTCTTTAAGATGTAAATCAATTCTACACAAAATGAAAACACATTTTTAATATTAAGTTGGTGTGAAAAGGAAAAAAAAAACAGTAGACAAGTTGAATGAGGCAGTTTTTTTAAGAAGGAAGAAGCACCAGCTCTAAGACCTCAGCACACTCTTTGTGGAAAGCAAAGAGAAGGGAGGAACAAAAACAGCTTCACCTGCTTGTTACAAAGTTGCCTGTCTTCCTGGAAACTTTTAGCTGTCTGCCAGGAAGAGAATCTGGGCTGATGTCATTGGCTGAGGCTCACCTGCTTGTTACAAAGTTTCCCAGCACAGGAATATTGCAGTCCACTCTCCCCCAGGCCACATTCCCTTTGTCTAACAACAGGGATGAAGACCCTTTGTCTGATGATTCACTCCTCAAGCGACCATAACAGCCAGAGCTGAGCAGATCCTAAACCAGGAGCCAGGAACTCTTGCATGTCTCCTACGTGGGTGCAGGGTCCCAAGGACTTGGGCCATCCTCCACTGCCCTCTGCGGCCACAAGCTGGGAGCTGGATGTGAGGCAGGGCCGCTGGGATTAGAACCAGCAACCATATGGGATCTCGATACTTGCAGGATGAAGACTTTAATAACTATGCTATCACACTGGGCCCAAGAGAAATACATCTTTTTAAAAGCCGCTTTATTTTTATTTGAAAGAGTTTTCTAGAGGAGAGAGAGAAAAGTCCACTGGTGCACTCCCCAAATAGCAACGGCCTGAGCTGAGCCCATGTATTACTTCCCTATTTCAGTGTATTCTGAGAGTTGATGGAATGGAAATTATTTGCATCTTTAAGTTGCTGCACGTGGATAATGTAGTGCAGTTCTCATGGTCATTTTCAACTCTCTGAAAAAGGATTCGAACCCAGAGGAGGATAACGCAGCCGTAGATCTGCATCACGGGCATTCTCCCATTTCTTTGCAAGAGCCCCTCCCCTGAATTCAGGAGCATTTCCCTCTTACAGAGCCTAGAATGCTGAGCTCTGGAAAGATCAAATTGTTTCATCATCTAATAGATGGCAGATAGAAGCATACAGTTGTAAAGATCTTACACGCCATGCCATCTCTCACTTGCTCCCCAGTGAGTTCAATTCCAGTAGTTATGCATATGCAGGTCTTTTAAAAGTTTATTTTATTGGAAAATCAGATTTCTAGAGAGAAGAGACAAAGCTCCTCCATCCACTGCTTACTCCCCAAATGACTGCAATGGCTAGAACTGAGCCAATCTAGAGCCAGGAGCCTCCTGCAGGTCTCCCACATGGGTACAGGGGCCCCAGGCTATGGACCATGCTCTATTGCATTCCCAAGCCATTAGCCTGAAGCTAAATGGCAAGTGAATCAGCTGGAACATGAACAAGCACCCACTTGGATGCTACAGTTGGAGGTGAAGGATTAGCCAGTTGAGCCATTGTGCCAGAGCCACATCTGCAGATTTCCAGAAATGACTACTTCTGGAAAGGCTGAGTGAGACAGAGCTCAAAGCTGCTGTTTTGTGGCTTTACCAGGCAGAGTGACAGAAGGAGGGAGACACAGATTACCATCTGCTGCTTCCTTTCCCATCTGGCTGCAGCAGCTGTGCCAGGCAAGCCGGCTGAAGCCACGAGCTCTTCTGGGTCTTCCATGTAACTAGTTGTTTGTTATATAAAAGCCACATTAACTTGTGGAGATTGTGTTAGTTTTGTTTGCACCCACTGTATTAGATTTCCTTACTGTTTTGAGTCATTTCTCATTTGCTTTCCTATTTTCAGGTTAAAGATAAGTATAAATACTAGTAACCATAAATAATGATCAACAATGTATACCTAATCATGATTTTCTTTTTTTTTTAAATATTTATTTATTTATTGGAAAGTCAGATATACAAAGAGGAGGAGAGATAGAGGGGAAGATCTGCCATCCGATGATTCACTCCCCAAGTGAGCGCAACAGCCGATGCTATGCTGATCCGAAGCCAGGAGCCCGGAACTTCTTCCAGGTCTCCCACATGATGCAGGGTCCCAAAGCCTTGGGCTGTCCTCAACTGCTTTCCCAGGCCACAAGCAGGGAGCTGGATGGGAAGTGGAGCTGCCAGGGTTAGAACCAGTGCACATATGGGATCCTGGCGTGTTCAAGGTGAGGACTTTAGCAGCTAGGCCACGCCACCGTGCCCATAATCATGATTTTCATGCCTCTTAGTATGTTCTCTTTTTTATTTCACTGGCTGATACAAGTTAAAAAAAAAGTAGTGACTGAATAGCAGGATCCTCATTGCAGTCTTGTCTTTCATGGAATGCCAGCAGAGGCTCTTGCTTTCAGCTGGGATTCAATGGCTTATGTTCAGAAATATTTAATCATCCTCATCAAAAAAAGGTAAATAAAATATAAGATTTTGGTGAGGGAGGGGGAGAAAACCACGGGTGGTAGACATCTAACTTGATTTCATTCTACTTAAATAGGCAGTTTTCTGAGCACCACTTATTGAACAGTCTGTTCTTATTTTTTAAAAGATCTATTTTTGAAGTCAAAGAGAGGAAGAGAAAAGAGAGGATTCCTTCATTCATTGGTTTGCTCCCTGGATGGCTGCAATGGCCAGCTCTGGGCCAACCCAGGGTCAACCCAGAGCCAGGAGCTTCATCCAGGTCCCCCATCTACATGGCAGGGACCCAAACACTTGGGCCACCTTCCACCCCTTTTTCCAGGCCATTAGCAGAAAGCTGGATTGGAAATAGAGCAGCCAGGACACTAACCAGTGCCGACTTGAGATACCAGTGTTATAGGTGGCAACTTTATCTGCTTTACCACACATTGTCCCATTGTCCTCATTTTTAAAAAAGATTTATTTACACAGGCTGGCACTGTGTCTGCACAGGCTAATCCTCCACTTTGTGGTGGCAGCATCACATATGGGCCCCAGTTGATGTTCCGGCTGCTCCACTTCCAATCTGGCTCTCTGCTTCTGAGGGAAAAGCAGTGGAGGATGGCCCAAGTTTTTGGGACCCTGCACCTGCGAGAGAGACCAGAAGAAGCTACTGGTTCCTGGCTTCAGATCAGCTCAGCTCTGGTCTTTGCAGCCACGTGGGTAGTGAACCAGCAGATGGAAGACCTTCCTCTTGCCTCTTTTTCTCTATAAATCTGCCTTTTCAATGAAAATAAATAAATCTTAAGAAAGGAAGGGAGGAGTCATGGCATGCTGGCCTAGCATCTAAAGTCCTCGCCTTGAATGCATAAGGATCCCATATGGCACTGGTTCTAATCCTGGCAACCCTGCTTTCCATCCAGCTTCGTGCTTGTGGCCAGGGAAAGCAGGCAAAGACAACCCAAAGCCTTGGGATCCTGCACCCTCACGGGAGACCTGGAAGAAGCTCCTCACCCCTGCCTTCATTCCGGCATAGTTTCATGAATTGTGGTGACTTGGGGAGTGAATCATGTAATGGAAGGTCTTCTTCTCTGCCTCTCCTCCTCTCTGTATCTCTTACCTTGCAATAAAAATAAATAAACCTTTCTAAAAGAATAGAAAGGAAGAAAAGACAAAAGGAAGACTCTAACATCCTTCTGTCTGGGCTCAGTACAAAGGGTTTCCCTTTCATGAAAGAGTTACACAGAGAGAGAGAAAATCCCCTTCTCATCACTGGTTCACTCACCATGTGGTCATCATGGCCAGAGCTGAGCTACTCTGAAGCTGGAGCCAGGAGCACCCTCCAGTTCTCTCATGTGGGTGCAGGGCCCTTGGGCCATCCTCACTGATTTCTCAGGCCATTAGCAGGAAGTTCAATGAGAAGTGGAGCATCTGGGGGCTCAGTGTGATGGTTCAACTGGCTAAATCCTCACCTTGCAAGTGCCAGGATCCTATATGGGTGTCAGTTCATGTGTTGGCTGCTGTGCCTCCTATAAGCAGAGAGCTGGATTGGAAGTGGAGCAAGCAGGACATGAACTGGTGCCTGTATGGGATGACAGTACTCTAGGTGGAGGCTTAGTCTACTACACAGTGGCACTGGCCCCATCCACTTTGTTTTAAGAAGTGTTCTTCTACTGGTTTATTCAACAAGTGCTGCAATATCCAGAGCTGAGACAATGCAAAGCCAGAAGGCAGGAGCTTCTTCCAGGTCTCCCACGTGGGTGCAGGGTCTCAAGGCTTTGGGCTGTCCTCTCCTGCCTTCCCAGGCCACAGGCAGAGAGGAATGGAGGAGCTGCCACTTATTCCTGGTTCCCAGGACTGGCCTGTGCTAGGGGATGCAGGCCCAGAGACTCTTTCTAAGGCAGCTGTGTTGGCATCAGCCTTCCTTTCACTTACAACTCACTGCTTCCAAGGGGGAGCAGGAGGGCTGTGTCTTTAATGAGAAACTGCAAAGGGAAGGAGGGAGGGACAGAGGCCTCGGCCAGAATCACTCAGCCAAGGGGCTCAGCCCAGAGCAACAGATGGCTCGTGCTCACTGGAGGCACTCAACTGTCTCTCTACTTTCTTCTGGTCCTTCATCTTGAGTCCAATGTCCACCCTTTTCTCAAAGAAGTTGACCAGCACAGACTCCGGCAGGATGGAGGCCAGGATCTGCTTGAAGGAGATGCACCAGTCTGCGTCCATGGTGTTCCCAATGCGGGCAGTGGCTGTGGGGTTCTCACACTGCAGGGAGCCCATGCTGACCACTGAGTAGGAGGACATGGATATGTTGTATTTGGTTTCATCATCAGACAGGAGCTGGGAGGGTGAGCCCTGCCCCTCTCCACTGCCCCCCTCTACCACCGTCTGTCTCTCCTGTGGCACTTTTCCAAGGTGGGTGTCTCCACCAGCTTTGGTCCAGGGGTCCCCCGTGGCTGTCAGCTGGCATTCCTGTACTGGGTCCTGATGGGATTCCCTTGCAGGTGACTGAGGGTCCCCCGTGGCTGGCACTCCTGTACTGGGTTCTGAGGGGGTTCCCTTGCTGGTGACTGGGGATGCCCCATGGCTGGCGGCTAGAGTTCCTGTACTGGGCCCTGAGGGGGTTCCCTTGCTGGCAGTGGGGACTCATCCTCGGTGGAACTGCACTGGTCCCTGCTGGGAGTGCCACCCGTGGGCTTCTTGACACTGGGACTGAAGAACTTCCCCACCTCACTGATGCGGAGGAGGCTGGCCACTGTGGCAATGGCGTGGTACAAGTCCTGCTCCAGGGGGTCCTCACTGAACATGTTGTATAGCGTCTTGCACAGCTCAATGAATTGCTCCTATCAAGGGGGAAGGCAGAACAAGGAGATGGTAAGATGGCCCTGGTGTTCATTCCATGCATGCTGCTGGCCACTGGAACTGGTGCCAGGATGTGGTCCTGTTTATCGGCGCCAGACTAGTGCTCTAGTCTTACTTCACACACGGGAATGTGGAGGCTCAGAGTCGGGAGGGACCTAAGCAGTCACTCTGCCCTGCCGGGCTCTCCCCCTGCAGTGGACAGCAGCTCTGAGCTGGGCTCTCTGCTCCGACATGTGGTTCTGCTGTTGGAGATGCATGGCTGTGTGAACCCGGCCTTGACCATGGCTTCCTCCCTGGGGTCTGGCCTCACCCTTGGCCTTCTAGCTCCTGGGTGAAAGCGACTTCAACTCTGACCTTCAGGGAAGCTCCCAGAGGGTGCTGCTGAGGGGGTGAGGGTGGTCTTGGGTCTCTAAACCACATCCTGGCCTGAGAGAGGGGTGAGACCACCCATTCCTCAGGCTGGAGAAGGCTTAGGCTCACAGGGCCCCTCTGGGCATAGCCAGGGCCAGCCCAGCCCAAGCACTAAGGGCAGGCTGTAGTTCAGGGACTGCCTCTGGCTACTTTCTGCAGCTGAACCCAGGGGTTGCCCCTTCCTGCCTGGGAGACCCTTGGGAAGACAAAGAAGCTGCTGTCCCCAGAGAGCAGGAAGTGGAGAGCAGACAAGCCTGTGTGCACAGGGTGCCTGGGCAGGGAGTGTGAGGAAGCAGCTGTGGGGTAACCTTCCCCAGGGCTGCTCAGACCTACCACTGTCCCTCCACCTGAACAAGCGGTCCCTGTGCAAATGGCCCCTGAGCAACAAGCTCCTGACTTTCCAGAATCCTCACTGGGACTCCTGGGCGCTCAAGTGAGCTAGTGAGTAATGAGTGCCACCCTGTGTGGACCCTGGGGCGTGGTGCTGACATGGCATGCTGGGCCCCGGTGTCCCTCAGGGTTCTGCAGAGGTGTCTGCTGCAGCCTCCAGCCTGGCCCACCTGGTTCATTTTGGGCAGATCCTTGATGGTCTCCTTCTGAGCCTCTCTCCTTGGCCCACATGCGAAGGTAGAGTCGGTAGTCTGGGGGGCTGGTCCCCTTCTCCTCTGTGAGTCAGGAGGAAAAGACATTAATCTCGGCCTGTCATGACAGAAAAAGGGCTTGAGCTTGGGGTCAGGGGGTGGGATGGGCCCTGTTACAAAGCACCTGCATCTGGGGAGGTGCTGATGGGGAGAATGCCCTGAAGAAGGGATGGCTCAATGGGATGAGGATGGTCCTGAGGCTGTGTTCTAGGCTGTGAGAGGTTGGCCTGAGGAGGTGAGAGCTCCACAGGGGACACCAGGCACCACAGGGGACAGCAGGGCCTCCAGCCAAGGTCACTGACCTTCAGGGCATGCCTGTCAACTGGGGGCCAGGCAGTGGGGGAGCTTTGCAGAAGTGACTGGGGATGGTCACAGCCCACATGAAACCCCAGACCTCAGCCCTGAGACCCTGACTGGCCGTCAGGGGAGAATGGCCTGTACCTGCTCGCTTTTCTTGGGTATCCTCGCTTCTGCTTCCTTCCCGATCTTCCTGTGGTAGTGCCTCTGCCAACCAGGAAATAACAACATGGAGCACATTCTTCTCCAGCTGGGACTGCAGCCCACCTCTGCCGAGGTCCAGCCTGTGCTTGTGCGGGAGCAGCCCCGGGTTCTGGTTCCCTGCACGGAGCCTCCTGCTTTGGCCTGACCCTGGGCTCTGCCCTCCGGCACCACCGTCAAGGAGGGCCTGGGCATTTCCCCACTTGATCACTGAAAGCAGCAGCAGCTGTATCCCACTCCGTGTTTGCTTCTTTGTTTTCTTTTTCCAGAAGACTACAAGTCTCCCCCATATGCAAACAGCAATGCGGTGTGATGGACAAGCCTGAGAACTGATGAATCCTGTGGTTTCGTTAGGAAAAGGTCACGTGTGTGGGATCACACCTATGACAGCTACACCAGGAGGGAAGGAACTTGACAGACATGAACCCTGTGCTCAGCACATCCGCTGGAGGAGGACCACACTGTGCGGTTCACGTGTGAACATGAACCTGGGGAGGAACAAGCTGCCCTGGTCTCCCAGGCCTGCTGCCAGAAGACAGGCGAGGACAGAAGTAGCCCAGCCCTCAACTGCCTCAGTGAGCATGGGTGACAGTGCAGGGCCTGGGGTGCTGTGGGGTCTGAGGTCAGGGTTCTGCACCCAGAAGCACACAGCACAAGCTTAAAGCGTCCCAGGTTGCCCAGGGTCCGTGTGTAACAGGAAGCACACCTGCTGCTTTGGCCTGTTACTGGAAGCCAAGGCCCTCCGGGTCCGTGAGCTAAGCCTTCACGGTCAGCAGAACCTGTGGGTCCTTCGACACACACACTATTTGTTTCCCCTTTGGGCCTGCCATATGACGTCACAGCACAGCATGGTCGCCAGCCGTGTCATGAAGTCCTGGGGTCCAGAAGGCACTTGGCAGCTTGTGCTTTATACTTTAAATGCAGTGTGAGGATAAGGATGGGTTCTAACGGCTCAACATCCGTATTTCTTCTCTTTGTGCTTTCTGAGGAGAGCATCTGCCCCACCCTGCCCGGCTTCCCCTGGTCCCTGTGGTCTGTTTCCCGCGGTTGCAGTGACCACCCCTGCTTTTCCTTCCTCTGCCTATGCTGACCCATGGCCCTGTGCATGTCCTCACCTACTAACCACCCCACAGCAGGACACACGTGCCAGTGGTAGAGTCCACCAGGCCTGGGAGCCTTGGGACAGGAGTGGGGATGGGGGTGTGAGGGGATGCTGCCACCCAAAGCCAAGGGAGCCTTCCTGTGCTCCGGGCACTGACCTTGAGCCTCCCAGGGCAGGGAAAGATCCCGATCAGAGGCCAGAGGAGATGCTGGGAGGACAGCATAGGAGCAGGAGGGCAGAGGGAGGAGGAGCCGAGATCCAAGAAGACAGACACAAGAGAAACAGGAGTGAGATCACTGCCTGCCCACAGGGACACCTGGCTGCAGGAAGCCAGGGTGGGCCCCAGCTTGAGACCCCTCTCAGGACACCCCAATGCCCCCAGCCCCCCAGCTGGAAGCCTCAGGGAGCCACTCACTTCTGAGGAGCTGTCTTCCGTGAAATAGTGGGTGGCCTCCAGGGCTGACTCGGCTTCCTCAGAGTTTAGGGCTGCACTCCGAGATGGGTAGAGTGAGAGTCTCACCTAGAGCAAGCATCCCAGCTCCTGGGCAGACCGCACCTGCCCTTTCCCGCTGGACTGGCCTGACCATCCTGGCCACCCTCCCCCTGCCACCATGACCCGTGTGGCAGTTTTAAGGCTGACTGGCTTGGATTATTTGCTACTTTCTGATTCTTAGGTGAGTATGTAAACACCCAGTGTCTTTCAGGTTAAAGTGCAATCAGTGCCTCATACAATCCAGGGGTGTGGGGGCACGTGCTCACCTGGGGGAAGGTGCAGCTTGTAGAGCACCTTGAGCTTTTCAGTCATGTCCCCGTGGTACATCCCGCCTGTGGGAGAAGGCAGGAGGAGGGCATGATGAGAGGGGCTCCCCAGGACGGTGCAGGCTCCAGGGGGCTGGGACAGGACCTCCTCACAGCAGCAGAGGGCCCGGGAGCCAGTCCCAGGCTTCCTCAGAGTATCGCCAGGCCAGCTCAGCCTTCCCTGCGGCCAGCTGCCCCAGCCCCACAAGGGAGGGAAGGACAGACTGGCCAGGGATGCCATGGGAAAAGGCCAAGGCAGGGTCAGGCCCCTGGAGGCACTCACTTTTGTTTTGGAGCATAGTTTTAAGATGTGTATATCTTTAAAATAGAAAGGCAGATTTACCAGAGAGAAGGAAAGAGAGAAGAAGATCTTCCATCCATTGGTTCCCTGGCTGGAGCTAAGCTGATCTGAAGGCAGGAGCCAGGAGCTTGTTCCATGTCTCCCATGTGGCTGCAGGGTCCCAAGGCCTTGGGCCATCCTTGATTGCTTTTCCCAAGCCAGAAGCAGGGAGCTCGAAGGGAAGTGGAACAGTCAGGATATAAACCAGCACCCACATAGGATCCCAGTGCATACAATGTGAGGACTTTAGCCACTAGACTATAAATCTTAATTTTTTTCCTTTTTGCCTAACAGTCAACGCCAACCTAACTTGAATCCAGTGCCTAACTTGAGTCAGTCTGATCATTTGGAAGAAAGGTTCCCTTGTCCTGGGGCTACTGAGGGGATAGCGTGTCCCTGGAGCTACAGACAGCCATGGACTCTGCAGGAAGCGCAGTTCAGAGAACATCAGACGGTGAGAGAGTGTACAACACTGCATCTGAGTCCCTGGATCCAGCCAGGCCTGACACTGTCTCCCTCAACTCTGCAGTTCCTTGAGCCCATGAACTTCTGCTGTAAGCTGCCTTGTGCTTTCTAAGGGAGTGTTCTGCCTAAACTCCAACAAGGCTTAACTTCTACCACTGCGACTTCACAGCAAGTGCATGCACGGATGCTTCCAAACCCCTTCTCTTCCGGCAGGAACCTCTGTGCTGAGGATGCTCTTGGAAGACAAGGTCACAGTTACAGGTCCCGTCCTTGTTCTCGGCTCTTACCTTAAACACCATGTAAAGGTCTTCCAGCTCTTCTGTGGAGAAGCCAGTGTCCCCAGGTATGGCTCGGACCTAGAAGAAAGAGACAGGCTGGGCTGAGGGACTCTCAAGTGCCTGTTGCAGCAGGAGACAGATTGTCACAGGGACCAGGGCAAAGGCACGAGCTGCCCCTCAGTGTGGCAAGTCGGCCATCCCACTGAGGGCAGGGCCTTGCCCTGCTGGCCTCTCACCACCCAGCCTGCCACTCAGTGCAAGCTCCCTGAGGTCTGTGCCCTAGTGGGCTGAGAGTGGGGGACATGGGACATTGTTTAGTTCCTCCTGTCTGGACCTCTGCTGTGACCCAGGTGCCAGCTCTTGGGAAGGGGTCCTGAAACCACCAGCCAGCTGCTCTCAGTCAGCTGGAGCCATCCGTTTCTGTCACTTGTGACCTCAGAGTGTCTGAAAGGTTTGTGGGGGGCACTGGGGAAGTGGGAACGAGGTTGGCAGTCAAGAGACCATGAGTAGATCCTGTGGCAGGGGCACCTGCACCCATCCAGGGATGCGGAGGATGAAGGCTGGAGGCAGAGGCACGGCACGCAGGTGCTCAGAGGGCAGCTGTGGGATGCTCGGGGCGAGGGGAAGGGACATGTGGCAGAGCTTGGGAGACAGAGGGTGCTATGCCTTGGGGGAACGGGGCTTCAGACAGGCTTCCCACTGGCCCATCTGGGAGCAGAATAAAACGACCATGTCCTCTCCCCGCCATGCCCCTGCCTGGTCCCACACATCCTAATGCTGACACTGGTGGTGAGGCAGCAGGGGAGTGTGCGTCCTGCCCCACAGACAGGCCTGAGTGGAAGCCCCCCACGCCCACATACCACGCTCCTCTTGGCTGTGTCCTCCAAGCACTGGATCACTCTCAGCCTGTTTAAACCGCATCTGCTCAGTGTCGCTGGCCCGCAGGATGCTGAATTTCTGCAGGCAGGTGGGGATGATTAGGTGAGACAATGCACAGCCATGGGGTGCAGGGCTGTCACCCCCCAAACCTCCCCATGGAGTGCTGACCTCATAGGAGGCTTTGAGGAGGTCAAAGATGTCTGTCTGTGTGGGAGGCTCGTCTCCACTGGTCAGCAAGGCATGGAGGTGTGGCACTGGTGGGGAAGTACTCTGCTCATTGACCACATTGTCCAGACATCTGTGTGGGCAAGGGGTCAGACATCGAGACCACTCATAGTTATGGCAGACCCTCCAGGAGGATAGAGTGTGCCCCAGCAGACATCCTGGAAAGTCAGGGAGCTCCCCTCAGGCCTCAGCCCCTCCCTCGCATTAGGCTCTGCACGTGGAAGGTGCCGGGCTATCTTTTGGGGCTCCATGGACAAGGAGCTTGTTTAAGGCCACATGTTGGGACCTAGTCTGGCCAGGACCCCCTGACCCCTGCTGTGGCTCCTGCTTAGCAACCAAAGATGTCCTGACAGTTAGGCTTACCACTTCACAGGACCTCAGAGTGGGTCGCTGCAACTCTGCATCCCAGACAATGGGAAAGAGGGCATGACAAAACAGACTTGACAAGAACATCACACACAGGAACTGCAAGGCTCTGCTGTCACTGGGAGATTCAGAGCCACAAGCTGACTTAGGTCTCAAAGCTACTCCTGACAACACCAGAATCTGAACTTGGCCTTCTGGCTTCCAGCTGGAGGCCTGCATGAGGTGAAGTTGGCCGTGGCAGATCTATGCTAAGGTGACCCCTGTCAGCAGGCCTCTGGCAGGGCTCTTTACACACTGATGACAGCATAAAGCAAGATCTGAGTTTTGCAGCACTAAATGTGCAGTGGGGCCTGTTGGGTTCCTGGGAGCAGGAACACACACCAAGTGACTGAATGCCTTCAGCAAGGGAGCATGAGCCTGGAGAGGGCAAGGGTGGCAGGGTGTGCAGAAAGGCCAGGCCAACCTCAGTGGACCCCAGGGTGTCACGATGCCCTTTTGGCTGAGTTAATTTCATGAGATGAGCAGGGAGCGAAGGGAGCAGGCAGAGAAAGGAGTTGGCTCCACACAGGCAAGAACAGGAAGCTGAGCTTTGGGGGGTAAAAAGCTCATACTTCAACAGTTCTGTGTGTGCTTGGTGATCACTGGGAGCAAAGTGGAAGCAATATTCCCTATCACCAACCTTCTGGGGTGGCCAGGTGCCCCTGGGAGTGCCCAAGTCTGGGATGTCACGTTTGTGCAACAGCTGGGCCGACTCGGGCTCCATTTCCTGGTGGGAGGAAAGTACTGTCAATAGTCCAGTCCTGCCAGCACAGTGCCCCGCAGCCTCCCTGGCAACCTGGCTGGCCACAGGAGGTAGGGAGCCTCCATGCAGCCACTCAGCTGCAGCCCAATGGCAGATGGGCTGTCCTGTGCTTGCCAGGCAGCTCTGCCCCACGGCTGGTCCATCTACCTCCCATGGCGCCTCAGGCGGTGTCTGCAGAGAGCTGAGCTCCTGTGCAGTCTGCAGTATCTGCTTCGCCAGTGTAAACCTCCTGCCCCGGTCAACACCCCTAAGCCCCTACCCCTTGATGTCACCGTGTGAGCTGCTCACAGAGTTCAGCAAGCATCCCTGTGTCAGCAAGCAGCGCCTGTCTCATCAGTCCCCACCTGAGCCTCCTGGAGGGCACTGGGTACAGCCTGGCACCTTTTGCTGGGCAGCTCCTGACTGAAGGGAGGGTCTGACTCCTCCATGTCGGATGAGGACTGTCCATGGAAACACACTCCTCCTCCCAGCTCCAGTTCCGGGGAGTCCTTGTGCAGACACTTCAGCCAGCGGCTCTCAGAGGGCTGTGTTGGGAAGAACAGGAAAGCAAGCCCTTTGACTGCAGCTCTCACACCCAGGGCTCAGGGATGGTGCCTGCTGGCGAGGCCTTGGAGAGGCAGCAGAACCCTGAACGTCCATGCTCCCTGACCCAGTGACCCCACACAGACAACAAAGGCACAGAGATACTCGTGGCGCTGTAGACGCCATTGTTTAGAAAGTGTGGAGACAGCCTCAGGCCCTCAAAAAAGGGATCAGTGCCAGCAGCCCGCTTTCCACCATATTCTGTTTTAAAAAATGAAAATACCTGGAAACTGCAACAACACAGAAGCATTTTGTCAGTGAAAACTTAAGCAAACAAGCCTTTTCTTGATAGAAAAATGATGTAACATTAAGCATTCGAGTGGCTGACCCGGAAGCTCAGGTGCTGAGAGCTGCTTCTTTTATTTGTGGGTGTGTGCGCGGGGGGGGGGGGGGGGGGGACGGGAATTGATTCAAGGTCACAGTTTGGAAGACCCTGGCCCAGGGCAGTAGGGATAAGAGAGGGACTAAGACTTGGTTGGGGGTTGAGGGAGGAGGCCCCACTGAGGTGGAGTACACCAGCTCACAGGCAGGATTGGCATGGGGGAGGTTGTTAAAGCCGTTGTTGAAACAGCCATGCTGTCCATAGTGCCAGGAAGCCCGCTGTCAGCCAGAATCTTCGGAATTTAAAAGGAAACGGGTGACAACCAGAGTAGAGCATGGAAGCTCTCCCCAGGCTGGCCTCGGCGCCCTGGGACTGCTGTGTGTGCCATGAGGAGCTCTCCATGCCTTCGTGCCTTGACACTCAGGTCCCAGATCCTGGCCTCATTGAAGGCAGAGGCTCCAGGAATTCTGGGCCAGCAGGTGAGCAGGGCTGCCTGGGTCTGCGATGCACCACTCAGCTGGTCCCCACACTTTGCTTCCTCCACAGGCTGAGCTGTCTAGAACCCGAGACTCACCCAGGTGGTGGCTGGTGGCGTCTGCCTCCTGGATGAGCAGGTGCCTGGCTCCCGCAGGGATCTCAAACATCTTGATGTAGCCTTGGTGCAAGTGCAGGAGGACAAGGCCCAGTGAGAAGTCGGCAAGCCCCACCCACCCACTGTGGGCTCTGACCACCCACCAGGAGAGGGGCCAAAGGGAGAGTGGCTCCAGCCCCTCTGCTTGTCTTCAGACCCAGACACCCCACTGGCCTCTTCCACTGGAAACACAGTGGGGAGTCCAGGCTGCATTCCTCCAGGCAGGGATTCAGAGCTGCCATGTTTAGGAGGGAGGCTCTGGGTACTCCACGTGACCTGTGTAATTCTCAGCCACTTGCTCTGCACGTGTCATCAGACATCCAACCTCTGGTAGGGCTGTACTAAGGCCAGCCCACAGCCCCTGTCTTTAGGACCTGGACCAGCACCGGGTACAGGATGAGGTCCACGTGGTCACTCTATCACTTTATTCTCAAAGAGGTCAACTAAAGTGGCTTCTCCCCATTTCAGAGGTGGGCTGACGGAGGCCCAGAGGGATGCAGTTGGTAGCTGCTGGCCTGTGCAAAGAGCTGAGGCCTGGTGGAGGCACAGCCCCAGGCATGAGTGTGGTTTGAGCACATCTGGAAGGGCCCTGTGTGCTGCTGCTGGTGGTGGTGGTAGTTAGGAAGTAGTGGGACCTACAGGGACCTGGTGGGAGTCAGTCAGGTCAGGGCCTGGGGGCCCTCTACCACTCAGTGCCACCCTTTCCACCTCATGTGGTCTAGGCCCTGTAGGAACCCAGGTCACATCCAAATAAACCTCTTCACTCACATGGTGCCCAAGTCTGGACAGTGGTGACAACAATGCAAGAGACAAAGACAGAAACCCACCCCAGAGCCTGTCTCCCCTGGTGAGAGACCCATAGCACCTAGCCCCACCCAAGGCGCCAGAGAAGTCAGACCTTCCATGCTTCCAGGTCACCTAGCAGCCCAGGGAAGTGCTGCTGAAAGCCAGCTGGGGAGGAGCCTGCTGCAAGACAGAACTCCAGTAGAGCTTCCTAAGGTCTGTTCTCTGCCCTGTCACCTGGGGCCCTCTCCCTTTGCTCCCCACTCCCCCACCTCTGCCAGGACAGGACTGACCCAGGGGCGGGACTCACCGTGCCTCTTGGGGGAGCGTGTGAACGTGCCCTTAACCACCTTGCACCAGGTGTTGTCTCCTCCGCACACACCACACTTGTCCTCCTGCTTGCTGGAGCCGATCACCCCATCACAGCCCACCTTCTGCAGGGGAAGCAGGCTGTGAGTAACCTGCACACCCTCTCCTCGCCCTAGCACCTGCCTGTGACCTGGCACCAGTTACCCCTTTGCCCACTATCAGGGGGGGAAAATCAGGCTCTGGTTTCAGGAGGAAGACAAAGCCTGCTAGCCGTCTTCCGGGAGTGTGACCTGAATGATGCCCCCTTGCAGGCCCAGAGGTCCAAGGGTTAGGACACAGCAGGCCTTCAGGGGACACCCTTGCTCTGGCACTGTACAGCAGAGGCCTGGCTTCAGAGGCTCTTACCTTAAGGTCCACTCCCTGGCCAGTCCACTCAACACCGCTACACCTGCACTAAAATTTTCCTTCCCAGAGGAAAGGCAATGCTCTGCTCCAGGCCACCTGGGGGAGGCAACAGCATACTGAAGTGATTTGATTTTCCATGGTCCTAGCAGTGTCCACTGCGAGGCTCAACAAGGAAAATCCCTCTTTGGGGCTAGTCTGTGCCCACTGACCACCCTCAGAGTGCTTGATGGCATCACAGATTCCCCCCTTCCTCTTGGCTGCCAGGAAGCTCGGTGCTAATTCTCCCTTAGCAATCTTCCTGCACCAATTAGGAGAAACTCTTCCTCCTGGCACTGTGTGTTCTGGTGCTGGTCTTACCAGGACCACGGTGGGTAGGGGGCTCTAGACCCTGACAAAGCTAAGAGCAGCTCCTCTGTAGGGGCTCAAGTTCGCAATCTTTGGTTTTCAGCTTTTTCATTCACTTTTGGAAGTGAGCAGGGTAAAAGCATTCCGTACAAGGAGCACGCTTGTGTTCACATGGGTGGTTCTAGAGAAAAACCCATCTACCAAAAGGAGGCAGCATGGTGGGCCCAGCCTGGGAGCACAGGCATCACCCCTGTCTGTGCACCCCCACAGTGTGCTCCCTAAACACTGTTTGTAACAGCAATGGACCTGATGTTGCTCTCTAAGCACAGGGTAGCTGGCTGGCTAGGACCTGGCCCCAGACATTACCCTGCAGATCTTGGGAACTCGTGTTTGGGTAGAATTCTTGGCAGCTGTCAAGATGGTGCATCCTGGTGTGCACACAGAGTCTGGCTTATGAATTATGCCTGGAATTGTGAGCTCTTTCTAACAAGGGTCCTACCAGGCAACTGGACAGGCTGCAAGAAGATGGGGAAGAGGAGGGAAGGGAAGTACAGCATGCTATGAGAAGCCACAGTGGTTCTGGGGTTTCCTGCTGAGAGGCACAGAGTGGGTCACAAGGGACAGAGAACAGCCAAGCTCTGCGTCCAGCAGTGCTGGCAAGCTGCAGCAGCAGCCTGGCATCCCTTTTTCTGGAAGTTTGGAGGGATATTGTCTGGCAACAGATAAGGCAGTTACTGGCGTTGCTCTTGCCAGGCAATGCAGCCCTCTCAGGGTTCCCAGGGACAACATCTCATCCTTGGAAAAGCCCCTGATGATGCAGGTGCCATTCAACACTCAGCATCATGCAGCTGGCCTCACTCAGGTAGGCAGGAACACCAGGCAGATGAGGCTGTGAAGGGTAAATGATGCTGCTAGCCTACCAGCTCTTCCCTTTAATTCTGAAAGGGCTGATGGTGCAGAGAATAACTGGGGTGGAAGATGTTGCAGTGCTAGCGGGTGACTATCCCCTGGGGGTAGGGTTGGGGGCAGTGGGGAGCTAACGAGGTCTGGCTTTTCTGTCTGTGATACAGTCCTGTCCATCAGCCCCTCCCTACTGTACAGAGGTTTTACAACCTGCATGCGGTGATGCGTTCTGAATTCACCGAAGCATGGACCCTGTCGGCCTCGCTCATGCCTGCTTCACCAAGCCACTGCCGTGTGTGCCACACCTGGGGCAGGTCGGCACACCTCTTCTCTCTCCATCTTTCTGTGACCTGCCGGGGATCATGGTAACCTTCTCACACGGCCTTCCTGATGCATTCTGCTTCCTGTATTATGACTTTCATGGTACATCTTTGTGGGGAACAGCACAGAAATATAATCTGCAGATGCCACAGGCCCTGTTTAAAGCCATTGGGTTTAGATGATCCCCCAACAGCTACCTGGTGTTCACTCATGTTAGGTTCCCAAGAGGGTATTAGGACATTTGACCTCCTCTGCTTCTGTTGTCCGGATCAGAGGTGAGGTTGCAGTCATGCCCATGAGATGGTGAATTAGCACACCCAGGTTCAGAACCATGGACAGCTGCTTCTACTGCTAACGGCGCCCCCTACTGAGGGCCAGCACTGAGTGAGTGAGAGAGAGAGAGAGAGAGAGAGAGAGAGAGAGAGAGAGAGAGTGTGTGTGTGTGTGTGTGTGTGTGTGTCCGTCCCTTGGCCTGCACTTTGCTGTTTAGACAGCTTAACATTCTTCTCATGAACACACTTTCCACATGCAAAGCAACCCCTCTTAAGTATATAGCCCAACACTGTCTTTATCTGACTCACCTGACCCACGTACATCCAGCCAGTTTCCCCAGCCCTCAGCCAGGCCGGGGCTTGGCATCCCACAATACAGCTTCCTACCTTTTCTAAAGTATTATTTAAAGGATCCCAAAAGGGTGCCTGCTTAGTTTTGCAGTTTTTTGAGGGCTGGGGTAGAGAATGTGGCCCAGTTTCTCCAGACACTGAACCTGGTCCAGGCTCTTCCTTACCCCTGTATCCGGCCAACCCCACTGCCTCCCACTGTGCTCCTGTACACAGCCCTGCCCTGGTGCAGGTTGAGCCTGGCTGGACACCCGGGTGCTCAGACAAATGCACACTCCCAGTCATGACCTTGAGCTCAACTCCCTGTGGCCAGCCCACCCTGACCGCAGGGTACTCACTCTGCAGTCCCCGTGCACACAAAGGCTGAAGGCGTCCTTGTAGGAGCAGCGTGTGCCGTCGTGCACCATGCGCTTCATGGACACCACCTCCCCGGTCTCCTTGGACTCGCAGTAGAGGTGACAACGTTCCTTGGCTGGAGGGAGATGGCATGGCATTAGCCGGGAGCTGGGAAGGAGGGTTCCTGTGCCTGCTGGCTTACAGCACCCACACTAAGGGGACCCTGTCAGGAACCCTGGCAGCAAAATCTGCATCTCTGTTCACAGCTAAGCTGCAGCCCCAGTGCTCCCTGTGAGCTTGGTGCCTTCCTGAGCTGCCAGCCTGGCTGCCTGGCCCGTCAGGTCCACATGCTCCATCAAGCTGTGACCTTGCTCTCCATGGTCTGAGTGGCTGCTCTCACTCCCTGTCTGTCTCTCAGATCCACCCTGAGCAGGGCCCACCAGTGCTGACGGATGTCCTACCCCACTACACCTCACTACTTCTGCCTCACGTCTGACTTCTCTCTTACAGGAAGACAAGAACCTCTGTTCCAGTGGTGCCTGCTAGCAGCAGAAGGCACACAGGGTGTGCAAATGCAGTGCCTCTGTCCCCAATGGGTCTCTGCACTGGTGCAGCCTTGCAGCCGAGTGATGGCTGCATAAGACATGTCACGGCTGCAGCTCCCAGGTTTTTCTGTCCTGTGAAGCCACAGACGCCTTAGGGTGTGTTTTCCTAAGCAACACCTGTGTCCCATCCCAGGGATCCCTGCTGAACCAGCTCTTCATTCCCGTCCGGCCCAGTCCTGCACCTCCAGCCCTGCCCACCAGGTGGCGACGGCGGACTTCAGTCCTGCTTGGCCTCTCTGGCCTTGCTCTGGCTTGCCTGGGATTGCTACCTTGTTTGGAACCTAAGTCCCACCCACCCACCCCCAGCAGCAGGCCCTGTGGGTCCTGAAGTATAGAAGGGTGCAGGCCCCAGCTGGACTTGCACCAGCCCAGATGCTGAGCCCCTGCTGTCCCTGGTCTCACCATCCCAGTGCTCGTGGGGTAGCCAGTGGTGCTGGCCATCACCATGCTCAAAGTACAGGTCCCACTGTTGGCACTGTTCCTCGTGGAAGTCGGCCAGGGTGCCTGGGCAGTCCTGAGGGTTGCAGAGCTGGAAGTCGTAGGCAAGGCCTGAGCAGGTGCGGCCACCATTGGCTGGGCTGCAGGGGAAAAAAATATAAGACCTGCCGCTGGGAGCCACCGGGTAGCCAGCACTTGGGGTGCCATTTGTGGAACAGGGAGGTCCCAGATGGTGGTCCCAGCCTTTGCCTGCAGCCTGGCCCAGCCTTGGCTATTGTGGGCATCTGGGGAGTGAACCAGCAGATGGGAGATCTCTCCCTATTCATCTCTTATAAATAATAACTAAATTTTAAAATGTCCTTAAGAGTTTGTGAGAATGCAAGGGCCTCCTTCCTGCCTCAGCTCCTATCCAGGGTAGTAGCTTGGGGCCTCCAGACAGGAAGGAGTGAGCATGAGCAGAGAGGGTTCCGTGGACAAGCTTGGGAGCTGGCCCCACGCAAGGTATTCTGAGGGAAAGCTGACCACTGCTGAGCTCTGGCCCTCAGATCCTGTGAGGCTAAGATGAACTTGACTTCTGCTGTGGTCTGGATATGATTTGGTCCCCAGACTCAGATAGGAATTCAAATCTGAGGTTGTAGATTCAGAAGGTGGAAACCTCACCTTTTAGGAGCAGGGCTCAGTGGGAAGGCTTCCCATCCTTGAGGCCAAGCCTCTGGTTCTCACAGAGACCAGCCTCTGCTTCCTCCCACCTCCACTGCCACCTGCTGCCTGCGCCAGAGGCCAAACCAATGGGGTAGTGCCATCTTGGACTTGAACCCTGCAAGCCATATGCTATGTGGACTTTTTCTCTTCCTAAAGTGAGTTGGCTCCAGAATTCTGGCATTGTGATGAAGAGCTCGCTGGTTGAACCTCTGATCCAGGAACCCTGAAGGCTGATGCCTCAGGCTCCCCATGGCCAGCACAGAGCCTGATCACAGATGGTCAAATGGCCCAAGTGGGTGGACAGGGCGATCTGCTGCAGGGGGTGTAGCTTGGCTGAACATGCATGCCCTCTAGAGCTGAGTCTAGAGCTGCATTGATGGCGCTCAGCTTGGAAGTCACAACTCTGTTTTATGCTATTTCCTGTGAAATTCCAGAGTTTTAGTATTTTCAGATAAACCGAAGTCTTGAAAACACTAGACAAGTGAAATAAAATGAAAGAGAGAGAAAAAAAAGGAGGGAAAAAGAAAGCAGGAACAGAATAAGAGAAAGCAACCCTCCTGTGTTCACACAGCCATAACCACAGAGCCTCCAGCATGAGGCCCATGAGCAGGTGGAAGTGCTGGTGTAATAGAGATTTAGCCATGATGCTGGCTTCACCCACAGTCCACTCTCTAAGGGCACACACTACACTGGCTGGGCCAAGGGAAGGGATTAGGTAGGGGATGCTCTCAGGCAATCAGGGCAGGGTAGGAATGAAGAGCTGGCTGTGGGTGGGGGAAGGACATGGATTGGGAGAGGGGTCTGCCTGCGGGGGTGAGGCTGGTTAAGGGTAGCCCCACAAGCTCTCTCCCTGTCAGGCAACTCTGGGGTAGCAGGTCCCAACCCTGTCTCCCAGGCTCTGAGAGAGCCTCCTCTCCATCCCTGTGTCCTCCACAGCTGTGCACCTGCTCCCCTCCATGCCCAAGGACACGGTGGGTTGATGGTTGACAGGTCAGGAACGCAGGTTTCCAGGCTGTGTGGGTGGCAGGACCTGACCTGCCCTTCTGCTCTGGCCTGCAGGGTAAATCTGCCCTGCGAGGATTTGTGGGGGACTGCAGCTATCGCTGAGGAGACACTGGGGCCAACTTACGGTGGGTTGTCACACTGGCGGGTCCTGAACTTCACACCTGTGCCGCAGGTGCGTGAGCAAGAGCCGAATGGGGTCCAGGCGCCCCAGTTGCCATCCCGTTTGAGGATGTCAGGTGTCAGCCAGATGCAGTGTCCCTTAAAGCAATGCTGCAGAACAGACAAAAAGCCATGCCCTTGACCTGAATCACACAAACAAGGCTACTCGCACAGCCCACCCCACTGTGAGGCCTGGGCCACCTGCCCTGTGCCAAAGCACCAGGGGCACATGAGGAAAGGTATTCCCACACTCAAGGTCAGGTCTGGCTACTGGCTGGGCACTCATGTCCCTCCATCTTCCAAGGCCAAGGGGAAGGGCTCAGGCAGGAGGTGCCTCGTGCTGGCCTCCCTCCAGCTCTGGCTCTGCCCTCCTGATCACAACATGCCCTTCACAGTGTCTGTAAGAACAAGGTTACCCACATGCCCATTTTGGGAGTGACAACAGCGCATCCAGCTCATGATTCCAGGGACATTGCTTAACCCATTTACAAAGTCCCACCAAAGGAGGGTCTCTGCTTTTTATTGGTTAAACTTGTCTGGTAAAGTATTATGCCTTTTTGCTGTAATGTTATTCTCAAAAACAAAACAAACCAAACAAGGGAGAGAGAGGAAGAAAGGGAATGTTACATTGTTAGAATTAGATCTACAAACTATATTGAATCTGCTAAAAAGAAAAAAACTACTTAAAACTAAAAGAAAGCATTAAAAATAAAGGGCACTTACAACTCTAACTTACAACTTAGTAGTAAAATACAACCCTAACTTACAACTCACTAATAACAGAGTAAATAAAGCAGGGGCAGGTGTGAGGGCTCAATTGACTCATTCTCCTCTTGCAAGCTCCAGCCCTCCATGGGCACAAGTTCGTGTCCCAGCTGCTCCACTTCCTATGAAGCTCCCTACCTCTGGTCTGTGGCTGCCTTCGCATGAGGTCACTTCTGGTGAGATGGAAGTGGCCTTCGCACAGCAGCTTGCCAGCCCTGTGTAACATGTTGAAGGCAGCTCTTTTTCTCTTCCTTAGAACCAATCATTTAAATAAGCCATTGGTGCTGTCACCTAAAGGGTGGACACAGGCCACCTTTCCCTGACAGGGCTCATAGGGTGTGTCCTGTCTTCTTGGTCAGAGCTCGGCTTTCAAAGGCTCTTACGATGAGCGACACTTCACAAGCTGAAGCTGTCAACATTCTTACTTTAGGAGTTTCACGTTGTCTCAGATGCTGTCAACATTTCACGTCAACTTAGAAGGAAGGTGAAATGCCTGGCCAACTCGCTCATCTGCCCCTTTACCCATTGGCTGTTCCAAATCTTGCCTGTCACCTTCATGAAGTACAACGATTGCTCTTGGTTTGATCCAAAATGAGATTTGTTGTTAAAAGTCAAATTTTGAAGACAGTCTTATTTTTCCTTTTTCAAAACAGATGTGTTTTATTTATTTGAAAGGCACAATGACAGAGTTATGGGGAAGGGAGAAAGAGACATAGAGATGAGAAACCCATCCACTGCTTGACTTCCCAACACCTGGAGCTGACCCAGGCCAAAGTCAGGAGCCAGGAGCCCCATCCAGGTCTCCCACATATATGGATGGCAGAGGCTGGCCAGCCCAGCTCCAGAGCTCCAATGGAACTGACTGAGCCCTCAAAGGGAGCCATGTCCCTGTCCAATGCATCATCATGCCTACCTGGAAAGCTCCTGCCATCAGGGCTGCTTGTGAGAGGATGTGTCCCATCTCCCTCCTGACCCACCAGCAGGTCCTTCTTTACCTGCCCATCTGTGCACAGGTCTCTGCCATGATCCCTGACCCCTCACCCCTACAGCCTGCTGAACTGCTCTCAGGCCTGTCCTGAACCCAAACAGAGCCCACTGCACAGGCTGTTCCTCTCTGGATTTTCCCCTGGCCTCCACTATTGCCCAGCTGGAATAACAAGCCCAGTGGGCCTGGCGGGGGTTCTTCAGAGTTGCCCGACTAGGTCACAGTACCTGCTGGTATACACAAGAGCCAGGGCTGAGGACAGCACAGGTCAGGTTAGGGCTATAGCATCTATGCATGTACACAAAAGTCAGAGCTTGGAGTGGGGGTTCTTAAGGGTCTCCTCAGCTAGGCTGCGACACCCAATGGCACATGAGAGAGCCAGGGCTCGGGGCTGAGCCTGCTGGGGGGGGGTCCCTTGGAATTATACCAGCTATGCTATAGCACCTACTTGTGAACATGAGAGCCAGGACTGGGGGCAGGCATGGTGGTGGTTCTTAAGAATCTCCTTGGGCCTGGCGTGCTGGCCTAGCAGCTAAAGTCCTCGCCTTGAATGTGCCAGGATCCCATAAGGACACCGGTTCTAATCCCAGCAGCCCTGCTTTCCATCCAGCTCCCTGCTTGTGGCCTGGGAAAGCACTTGAGGACAGCCCAAAGCCTTGGGATCCTGAACCCGTGTGGGAGACCTAAAAGAAGCTCCTGGCTTCAGATCAGGTCAGCTCTGGCGATTATGGCCACTTGGGGAGTGAATCATCAGATGAAAGATCTTCCTCTCTTTCTCTCCTCCTCTTTGTATATCTGACTTGGCAAAAAAAAGAAAAACAAAAAAAATCTTAAAAACAAACAAAGAAACAAACAAACAAATGAAAACAGAGAGAGAGAGAGAGAATCTCCTTACTAGACCACCACACTCACCAGGTCATTGTGAAGAGTTGGGCTGAGACCAGGACTGGCCACCTGCTAGCATGTGTATGGGTTAACACAGGGGGCATGCTGGGCCCCCTGCACCAGCCAGAGCTCATGGGCTCTAGCTTAGAACCTCGTAAGTGGGGACTCTTAAGGGGTTTCCCAACTAGACCATTGTGCTTGATCAATCCCTGACCTCAGGGAAAATCATGTGATCTGACCGTGCAGCCCATGTTATAGGACTGAGCCACCTCAGTGCTGACTCTCATGCAAGGATAGAGAACATACCTAGATGTATTCAAGAGACAAGACAGTTTGCTCGTCTAAGCAAAAAGACTAGGACACCCCACCAAAGGGTGGAAAGAAGGGCAAGCTGAACAACACACCATGCCAGGTCTTACAGCAAGCATACTGAGACGCTCAGGGACAGCCAACAGTCCTTAGAATTTCTCACCTCTGGTGTATCAAATCTGACATCTTTTCAGAACAATCAAGACCACTCGAGTAACACTCTTGGAACATTTTTTCCTTCACTGGGACTCTTAAGGTGACTGAGATGGTCTGACAGCAAGGAGCTATCATATCCCACACCCCCACGGAAACATTTGTCGCACTCACCTTCCTACTCCCACCCTACCCAACTCCACAATCCTCTCCATCTTAATCAGAGGCCCACATGGATCTGCAACCACCTCAACTTCATAATAAATACTACAATAAAGTAACAATTAAAAAAATTAAGAAAACCAAAGAGGTCCAGCAGGCCTGGCTCCAGGCCACCAGGAATCCTGGTCATGTCTGTGCTGGACCACTGTCATCCCCTCTCTTCTCACTAAAGCTATTCCCATTCGGCCAGGAAGGACAGAGGAAGCACACACACAAATGCTGGCTGCTGTCCCCTCCAGTGGGGGCACTCAGTGGGGCTGAAAGGCCAGGGGCTGGCACAGGGGAGGGAGTGCTGTGTTCCTGTGCAGGAAGGGAAGTCTGGTTCCTGCCGTGATGGTAACAGGAGCAGAGGCCCTCACCAACAGAATGGGTGGGTTCTCCCACAGTGATCACACTGTGACCACCCCCTGTTTCCAGCCTTCAGTTGACTACGCATGATTGCATCCTTGGAAAGCAAATCCAGCACGTGAGAGAAGTGTCGCCTTGCTCTCATCACGCCTGCCTTATGAAGTGGCAGCCTGTGAGAGGTGCCTGCTGGGCTGGCGCATCGGGCCAGCAGCCATCCCTGCCCCAAGGACATATGACTCCAGGCTGCCCATTTGACTTCAGCAGTGTGTGCCTCTGGATTCCACCTGCTCTCAGCTTCGCTGACTTGGGGCAGAGGGGGTGATCTGTGGACTAACCCTCCCCCTGCCGCCTACTCTGCCACACCCACTGTGTCTGGGGTCACAAGAACAGCCAGCTTCCCAGCAGGCTTTGTGGGGCCCTCCAAGGGGGCCCAGGGACACAGGTTTGTTCCCTCTCCCTGCTCTGCACCAACGTGGACTTCACTGGTACCCCAGTGACTCTGCCACCCAAAACTCTTGTCTAGAAGTCACATTTCATTTCCTGGCTCTACTGCAGGCTAGCTAGGAGCCCAGGATCTAGGCTGGCCAGCACAGCTGCCAGGTGTAGGAGGGCCTCCCTCAGGGGGTCCTTGTTAACCGCACCAGGGGCCTGGCTGGCGGTCACTGCTCAATACCTGCTCAGCCCAAGACTGGCTACAAGGCTGTTTGGGGCTCGCAATCCACTCCCCTTAGAGTCACTGACCCCTTGCTTTGGGGTCAGGAGGGACTCCACAGAACTCTCTGCAGAGCTGGCAGGAATCAGGGCTAGAGTGACTCCAGTGGGCCCAGGTGGCAAAGTGGTTCCTGTCTAGCTTTAAGGCCCCAGTGGTCCTGGCCATGACTTGCACCCTCACGCCCATATTCTGGGTGAGGTCCCCTGGCCACACGGTGCACCAAGGTCGACAGGGCTTTCCTCCTTGCTGGCTTCTCTCAGTTGGCTGAACTATTACCTCCTGAAGAGTAAAGGGGCAATCTGGGCCTGGGTCTGTCTCTCAGGCCTGCTCCACCCTTGCATTCATTTTAGCCCCTCTTCATCCATCCACCCCACAAACAGTGAGCAATCCCTCAGGGCATAGAGGCTGCAGTAGCGAATGAAGTCACCACTGTCTGTGCCTGCTCACAGAAGAAATGAATGAATGAAGAAATAAATAGATGCACATTCTGCAGCCAGGCAGGGAAAAAGATGTACAAGGTTTAGGGCCCAGCAGGTAGCAGGGGGATGGAGGAGCGGGTCTCTAGGGAAAGGAACTAACTCCAGGAGTGGCAGTCGCTAATTCCATGTGCCATCCATGGGCTCTGGTGTTGCGAGTGCATGCCTTCTTTCAACTCTACAGTCACGAGGGGCTCCAGGGGCTGCAAGCATCCAACTTTTGAGAAGAAGATTCGTGACTACTGAGGCCACTGCAATAACTCACCCAGAGTCGCACAGCTGGGCAGAGGAATCCCCTGGAACTACACAGCATCCGGGGTGGACGGAGCTCCACAAGGCCACCAGGTGGTGCTGTCTGCACAAAAATGACACCACTGGCAGCATGACTTGGCCAGGGGCACTTCCCAATGCTGGGGCTGGATTTGCAGCTGCCATGGGACACCTGTGCTCCAGGACCTTGTTCTTCACGAGCCAGTTCCAATGGGCAGCCCGAGGCAAGGAATCCCCAGAATGGCAGCCAGCCCTGGTTGGCTGGATGTCCGTGAGTCCCCCACGCCACACTCCTGCTGAACCAGGGTCATAGCAGGTGACAGATGAGGCTCACCTGGGCAGTAACAAGGCCCTGTCATTGGAGGTCTGGTCCAAGTGTTCATCTGCTCTGTATTCCTGCAAAAGAGAGCTCTATATCCTGCACAACTCATCTGACAAATGGGCACAGCCCAGTGCTGAGCCTAGAGCATGTGGCTGTCCCTTGCATGCCATGTGATGGTGAAGAAGACAGAGATGACCCTGATCCCACCGACAGCTCTCGGGATGTCCCTGGCTCAGAATGTGGCTCCCATGTCGGCCAGCCTTCACTCAGGCAGGAACAGAACGGCACCTGATTACCACAGAGAGCCTCCTCTCGGGCTCAGCACTGCTGACATGGGGGCAGGGCATTCTCTGGGTTGGGGAGCAACCTCCTTGGTCTCCAGGTGCTGGCAGCCAGCCAGCAGAACCCCTGAGAGGTCAAATGTGCCCTAGGAGGGCTTGGGGCGGGAGGCACATCGGGGCAGGGCAGGAGGAGGTGAGGGGTGGGGAGGCAGGTGCAACAAAGCAGCTCCTCCATCGTGCCATCTTGGGCAGGCAGCTGCCCTCTGGAGCCTATATTCTTGCTGCCCGGGGAGGAGGGATGAGAGTTATGACCCAGAAGCTTCTCCTTCCAAGACCCCTGCAGGAGACCCCCGAAACCCAGCAGAGCATCAGACCCAGTAAAGTCAGGGCACTTCCAAAGGTTCTTTCACAGGAGTGGAATGTAAGGTCAATTTGTTGCAGAACACTTTGAAATCCATGCACAGAGGAATCTTCAAGGAGGTCATGGGAAGTGTGTATCACTGGAAACTATGTGTGGATTTCAACATGTTCTGCCCCCAACCAGACTCCTCTCTCTTCTTGTTGAGATTTATTTATTTAAAAGGCAGAAAAACATGAAGAGGGAAAACACAGAGTTGTCTTCTACTAGTTCACTCCACAAATGGCCAGGGCTGGACCAGGTTAAGTGCAGTCCCTGCTGGCCACTGCCCAGGCCTGCCCTTCTCAGCATCCCAAGCCACTGTCCCCCTGGGTCCAGACCCAAAGCCACATACAGCTGGGAAAAGGGTCTCTAAGTCAAATGGCAGGAGGTAAGAGCTGGGGCAAGGCATGGAATATATACCCAACTCTTGGAAATATATTCAAATGAAGTGAAATCTGCACATGAAAAAAGGATATGCAACCTATATTTACAGCAGCATAATCCACAATAGTGAAAACATGGAAACAACCCAAATGCCCATTGAAACAGAATGGCTAAAGAAATTGTGGGTACAGCTACTCCGTGGAATATTACTCGGTCATTAAAAAGAAATTCTACCATTTGCAACAAAATGTCCCAGTTGAAGACCATTAGGCTCATTGAAATAAGCCAATCCCAAAACAACAGATACCATATGTTCTCTCTGATATAACACAGGATTCATGCAAAATGCAAAACAAATAGATATTTAGGTGAACAAGTATGTGTGTGTGTGTGTGTGTGTGTGTGTGTGCGTGCACGCGTGTGTGAATTCTCACGGCTGAATTGAATAATGGAGACGAGAATGCCGAGAAGTGAAGACAGCCTGCAGTAGGCATCTCTACTCCTGAGTAAAACGACAACTCCCAGGTAAACAGCTAAATGTATATTGACAAATATACTTCAATACTACCTTTGCCTATACCCAAGCCCTGATACACATAAATAGCAAAATGTTAAGCTTATAACTGTTACTAAAGGACTATACTACTGTAAATACAATGGGGAACAAGTGAGAAGGTAAAATAGGGAGGAAGAAAGGGGAGCGAAAGAGGGGACTCCCTATACTTACAAAACGCAACCATGGCAAATAATAAAAAATAATTTAAAAAATAAAAAGAGGAGGTAGGTGGAGCAAGAGCAACTGGGTAGGACAAGAGAAGTGGAGTGGGGTGGGGTAGGACAGTGGGTGCCAACCCGTAAGGCAGGGGGAGAGGAGGGCAGAGACTGAAGGCAGTGGCACAAGGCTCAGTGAGGGATTGGGTAACCATGCGGCCTGATGCTTTGACACTGGGGATTTCACTGACCCTGGGGGGACAGCCTCTCTCAGGGCCAGCCAATGCCTAGACACAGCAAACAGTTTCAGCAAACTGGCCCATGCCAATCCAGATCCCCAGCCAGTCCTCTGCGGGACTCACATGCTGGGCCACTGTCCATCAGCAGCACTCAGGGGCACAGCCCTTCCTCCAACGCCCACTGAAATCCTGCAGGTGGGCCGCTGAGGCCTCAGGCCCCAAGGACTTTCCACAGCAGGTTCCAGTCCACCAGGCTGCCTCACCTAGGCCACCAGCTGTGCTGTGGCCCCTCAGGACACAGCACAGCCCTTCCTCCAGGGCCCACCAACATCCTGCAGGTGGCTACTGAAGCCTGGGGTACCCAGGACTTTGCACAGTAGGCGGTTCCTATCTGCTAGCCCGCCCATGCTCTGGCCTCCTGGCGAGCACCAGCTGCCCCATGGCCCCTCATGACACTGCACATCCTTCCTCCAACATTCATGTCCCCTAAGGGCGGTCGTGTCCGGACATGGCCTCAGCATCCCGAGAGGCAGAGGCTGTGGCATTCATGCTCCGGCTATTCACTCACCTTCCCATGGCTCAACAGGATGATCCGCACCAGCACCACGTTGATGTGGGCCCCCAAAGACTCATCGTGGTAGATTTCATTGACCTGAAAGACAAGCAGCGTGTGGTCAGCAGTGCCCCCCCGAGCATTGCCCTTCTGGTACCAACCCTTATATCTCCTTCCATACACCCCTCTCCTGCTTGCTGCCCTCGATGTCCCCAGAGTCACTCTCAGGCCCAGCCCCTGGAATTCTTCACCCGGAGCAAAAGCCTAGACAAGGAATCAATCCCTGTATTGGCTGTCTGAATTGCATCTTTCCTTCAAAACCTGGCAGCCCAGGTGGTGTGGCCCCGCCCCCAGCAGACAACACTGCATGGCTACTGCTGTTGGCAGCTGTGGTGTCCCCACTTGGGTGGGGACAGAGCCTCTGCCAGGTCTCAGGGTCTCCTGAGTTACTAAGGACAGACATCCCAGGCAACACCATCACCCCTGGGTGTCTACGGTTGAGAGGGCTCCCAGAATCCAAACCCACCAACACTCACATTGCATATAAAATGTATGTGTTCTTTGCATGAAACCCACATACTTCATCTATTTTCTTTTTAAGATTGATTTTTTTTTTAATTGGAAAGTCAGATATACAGAGAGGAGAGACAGAGAGGAAGATCTTCTGTCTGATGATTCACTCCCCAAGTGAGCGCAAAGGCCAATGCTATGCCAATCCAAAGCCAGAAGCCAGGAACTTCTTCCGGGTATCCCACACAGGTGCAGGGTCCCAAGGCTTTGGGCCGTCCTCAACTGCCTTCCCAGGACACAAGCAGAGAGCTGGATGGGAAGTGGAGCTGCCGGGATTAGAACCGGCGCCCATATGGGATCCTGGGGTGTGTTCAAGGCTAGGACTTTAGCTGCTAGGCCACGCTGCCGGGACCCATCTTTTTTTTTAAAGATTTATTTATTTTTCTATGTGAGGCAGAGTTAGAGAGAAGGAAAGACAGAGATCTCTCAACTGATGGTTGACTCCCTAAATGGCTGTAATGGCTGGAGCTGGGCTGGTCCAAGCTGGCAGTCAGTAGCCCCTTATGGGTCTCCCAGGCAGGTGCAGGGGCCAAGGACTTGAACCATCCTCTGTTGCTTTCCCAGGTGCATTAACAGGAAGCTGGGTCAGAAGTGGAACAGCTAAACTGGAGTCCATAGGGGATGCTGGCACTGCAGGCAGAGGCTTAACCTGATTTGCCATGGCACCAGTCCCCTCCTTAAACTTTAAATCAGCTCCAGAATGACTAGCAAAACCTACTACAATGGCCTGGGCAACCTGTAGGTAACTGCTGTGCTGTATTGTATCATCAAGGGAATGAGGACAAAGCAAAGGTCTGTACAAAATGTGCAGTTCAGAGGCAACTGTTCTGAACTCATTTTTTTTAGGGGCCAGTGCTGTGGCATAGTAAACCAAGCCTCTGCCTGTGGCACTGGCATCCTGTATTGACACCAGCTCCGCTTCCAATGCAGCTACTTGCTTATGGCCTGGGAAAGCAATAAAGCATGACCCCTGCATCCATATGGGAGACCCAGAAGACGCTCCTGGCTCCTAGTCAGCTCAGCTCAGCTCTGGCCATTGCAGTCATGTAAACAGTAAACCAGCAAATGGAATACCTCTCTCTGTCTGTCCTTCTTTCTATGTAATTCTGCTTTTCAAATAAAAATAAACTTTTAAAGAACTAAAATAAACTCATATTTTAAAAAGGATTCAATTTATCTATTTGAATGACAGAGTGACAGAGAGGAAAAAAAGAAAAAAAAGACGTCTCCATATTCTGGTTTACACCCTAAATGGCCAAAGCCAGAAGCCTGGAACTTTCTTGGAACTCCCTATTGGGTGGCAGGAGTCCAGGCACTCAGGCTCTAAATGTCCCAGCTGCTCCACTTATTATCTAGCTTCCTGCTAATGGCTCCAGGAGAACCAACAGAGGATGACCCAAGTGCCTAGGCCCCAGCACCCATGGGGGTGGGTAGACCCAAAGAAAGGTCTTGGCTTCAGGCTAGCACAGAGCTGGCCCTTGGGGACACTTGCGGGATAACCAATGAAGAAAGAACAATCTCTCTCTCTCTCTCTCTCTCTCTCTCTTTCAGTTTGGAACTCTGGTTTTCCAGCTTTGCTGAGTGGAACCCGAGCTGTGAGTGGTTCCAATGGAGCAGTGATGGCGTGGCAGCATGAACTGAGGAGAAGGTGCAGGATGAGGGTGGGTGATTGGTAAGGATGGTGCTGGAGCCACAGCACCTAGGGGCCACTGTCATGGGGTCATCTTTGCTATAGAGACCCCTAGATTTGCAAGAGGCTGGTAGCTTTGCTTTGGGCAGCTCTCCCAGCATGGGTCAGATCTTGGGTCAGGCCAGGCTGGGCCAGTTCATAGCACCCACTAGGAGATGTAAGAACCAGGATGGGGTACAGGACAGGCTGAGTTGGGTCACAACACAAGGCAGTACACATTTGTGCCAGAACTAGGGGCAGACCAGGTCAAGCCAGGCTACATGACAGGCCACGCCAAGCTTATCCACAGCACCCACCACCACATGTAAGACCTCTTGCGGTGGAGGAAAATCCCAGGAGGGGTACTGTAGGGGCTCCCCTGTTAGGCCAGTGTACCCACTGCTGAGCAGGAGACCTAGGACATGGGGCTGACCAGACTTGGCAGGGCTACAACACTTGTTGGCCTGCATTGAGCTGGGTTAGCAGGAGTCAGACTGGGTCAACTGGCTATATCCACTGGGGCATGCATGAGCCAGAGTAAGTGCAGGCTGCTCAGGCTTTGCTGCAGCATCAGTTGGCATGCTGGGAATGGAAACAAATCCTGTGAGACTACACTACAGAACCACCTCGAAAGTATAAGATCTGGGGTTGGAAGCAGGCCTAATTGGGACACTTGGATACCCCTCTATTGGGGTACAGCTCCCACCAGTGAACATAAGAACCAGGACTGAGGCAGGCCTTGCTGGACAGGTGGTTGTACCTATCAGCATAAGTATGGGTGGGACATGGTACCAGTCAAGTGAACTAGGCTGCAGCTCGCACTCATGTGTACAAAAGTCAAATGGGATGTGGGATAGACTAGACAGTCTGCTGCACATGCTGGCAAGCACAGGAACTAGGTTTGGGGGTGGGCCTAGTGGGCATTATTGGGGGTTGCTCTGACTAGGCTACAGTTCCCACTGATTTACATGAAGCACAAGCGTGTGGTGCACAGGGATGGGCTGGGCCACAGTATCCACTGATTTTTGTAAGAGATGGGGCTGGGGACAGAACTGACTCAGAAACTGCAACCACCGGGTGGGTGGGGGGGAAGCGGTGCTGAGGTGGATGAACAACTGAGCCAGACTCCACACTGGCTGACACACAAGACTCGGGTCTGGCCTTACCACAGATAAGGTTTCTTTGGGGACTTCCTCCCCAAACTCCCAGACTGGACCACTGGACTCAAAACACCAAGCACAGGCAAAATCACAGCATCTGTGGTCTGACCGTGGAATGTGTGTGTTAGAACTGGGCCTCCACACCTGCTAATGGCAGTGCAGTGGATGACATGCCTAGAAGCACATGATAGACATGATAGCTGAAATCCTCACAGTACGTCTGGTACCATGGCAGAGGATGGAAGACAGAATAAATTGGATAACTAACCTGGCCAAGCATTGACAGCAAGTATCCAGGCAAATTGAGTCTCTAAGGTGAACTATTTCAGCCAGTGGATCTTGGAAGGATTTCCTCAACCTTGGAGCAATGAAGTCAACAACATCTCAGAACTGTCAAAATCACGAGCAGTACCCTTGGAACATGCTCCACATCAGGGACCCTGGGATGACATCAAGCAGCCGTCCTGCATCCCCAGGGTGCTGATGCAGTTGGGCTGCTGGAAGTGGCTCTCCTCCCTTCCTTCCCATTTGACCCAGGTACAGGAAGAAAATAAAACAAGAAAAGAAAGAAAGAAAGTGTGTGAGAGAGACAGTGAGAGAAAGAGAGAGAGTGAGAGAGACAATGAGAGAAAGAAAGAAAAAAGAAAGAGTGAAAAAAAGAAACAAACAAACATTTGAAAAAAATGGTCTCATCCACTTTCCCCTGTTCCTTTGTCCACACCACAATCAGCAGTCCACAGGTGTATACATCCTTCTCAACTACGTAAACATCAGCAAAATAAAATTAAAAAGAAAAGAACACAAGGATCTAATGCATTGCTGGTGTTTCGAATGGATGAGTAAGGATTGGCAAGGATGTTGGAGGCTTAGGTGGGGGATGCATTCTCCAAAAGGTGGAAGATAATTAAGAAAGTATTAATAAGACTGGCATGGTAGCCTATTTGCTAAAGTCCCCGCCTTGAATGCACCAGGATCCTATATGGATGCCACTTCATATCCTTGCTGTTCCACTTCCCATCCAGCTCCCTGCAGTTGAAGATAGACAACTGTGGCCACCTGGAGAATGAACGAAAAGATGGAAGATATTTGTCCCTTCTTCTCTTTGTAAACTTGAATTTCCAATAAAAAGCAAACAGAAAATTTCTTTTAAAATTTGCTCTTTTTATTGTAAAGTCAGATATACACAGAAGAGATGAGAAAGAGAAGATTTTCCATCCAATGATTCACTCCCCAGGTGATCACAACCGCCAGTGCTGTGCAAATCAAAGCCAGGAACCAAGAACTGTCTCCAGGTCTCTTATGAGGGTGCAGGGTCCCAATGCTTTGGGCTGTACTCAACTGTTTTCCCAGGCCACCAGCAGGAAGCTGGAAGAGAAGTGGGGCTGCTGGGATCAGAACCAGTGCCAATATGGGATCCCGGCATGCCCAAGGCAAGGACATAACTGCCTCGCCACTTCCCCTGGCCCAAAAGTAAATAAATCTTAAAAAAAAAAAAAGGCAAAAAAGATACTCCAGGTAAATAGAAATTGAAAATGAGCAGGGATTAACCATGCTTGTCATAAACAAAGTAAACTTTAAGACAAACATGGTTAACGAGACCATGATCCTACACAATGATAGTGAAATCAATTTAACAGACAATATAACCACTGCAAATACATATACCCCTAATGCTAGAGCACCATTTTATAAACAGAAATTTAGTAGATCTAAAAGGAGAGTTAAGTTGTAATAATACCAGGTTAATTCAAACTCCACTTTCATCTATGAACAAATCAACAAGACAAAAAAGTCAACCAAGAAATAACAAACTCAATACACACATAGACCAAGTGGAGCCTGCTCCTGCCAGCAAAGCCAGTAATTTGGACAGGGAGAGGGTCTGAGGCAGAAGCACCAAGAGACCAGTCATGGTGGAAGTCTCTCCAAAGCCTCCGTTTTTTCCTCCTTTCAGTACTCTTTCCCCCAAGTCCTTTAGCCAGACAACAGCATGCCAATGAGTCCCATTAGTCCAGGTGCTTTTAGCCACAACCCCATTTCCTGTTACTGCTCAGCTTAACCAGTACTAATTAACTCCTTCCCCACAACAGACCCAACACACTTGTACACTATCCCACCTCACACTTGTAGAATGCACATCCTTTTCATCAGCACATAGAACAGGACTGATCATACAGTAGAAAATAAACAAATCTCAAGACATTAAAAAAGACTGGGAATTTTAAACCTCCAGCAGCCTCCCGGCGGCTGGTGGGTCTCAGGACGGGGCGTCTCATGCCTGGATTCCGGACGGCCGCCATGGGCACATGGTGAGCCGTTCCCGGGCGGCCAGTGCGCCATTGGTGCCAGGCTCCGCCTGCTGGCTGCCCGGCTGGGGAGCTCTGGGTATTTGGTTCTTTGATTCGCTGCTTAATTAGCTCCAGGTTGAACCCATTGTGATTCTCGGACCTCAAACAGGCAGTAACTCTTTCTTTGTAAAAGTTGTAATCACTAATAATGCTGGGCACCAAATACCAGTCCATGCGGAAGCCTGGGCCTGGGGCTTGTCCTGCAAAAGTAGCTCCAATGGCTGGCTAATGTGTCAACTGGTAGGGAACAGAGTAGATCTGGTACGAAGGAGCAAACCTTAGCCCACAAGTAAAACTAGAAACCAGGAGGGAGCAAAGGTCATGCCAAGCTAGGCTCTTGTACCTACTGGTCTGCAGGAGCCAGGGACACGAAGCCACAGTGTCTAAGGCAGAGGTCGGGACAGGTGAGGAGCTGTGCCAAGCTGAGTCAGAGCAACCACTGGCATGTGAGTGATCTATGGCTGGGAACAGACCCGGTTGGGGAGCAAAGGGGACAACCCTAGCTGGGCTGAGGTTCCCACAAAGAGGCGCGTGGCCTGGAAGGGGGGCTGCGTTCTGATCTGGATACAGTTGTAGTCTCCCTTGGCACAAGTGTGGACTGGGATTGGATGCACCGAACCGGGCTGGACCCCGACTCCCCCTGGTGTTCTGGAGGACTAGGGCAGATGTGTGATAGACAAGGCAAGGTCTCAAACCCCTACTGAGCCGTGTGTGAGCCATACGTAGGTATGGACAAACCATGGCTGGGCTGGAACATCCAACAGCAAGAACCAGATTGGGTGGAAGGCCAGTCAGGAAAAGCCACAGTTCCTGCTCTGACAGGAGGTGGTCTGAGTAGGGTTGGCTCATGGACCCACTGGTAAGCGTGTAACCTGGCATTGGGAGAGGTTCTGATGGAGGAGCCTGGGCAACTCCTCTGGCAGGACACAGACCCGACAGGTCAGCGCAAGAAACATGATAGGAAACAGCCCAGAAAAGGCCATGGAAAGCTACCCACTGGCATACACTTGGCAGACGTGGGGGCAAGACCAGGCTGAATCTGTCCACGTCATCCACTGGCAAATCCAGGCACCAGTGTGGGTTGACCCAGGTTCGGTCGCAACAAAGACTAGTGCACAATATGGAATGCCGAGGTGAGGTTGCCTGTACCGGAGGGGACCGCAGCGTCCAACCAGCCTGAGAACAAGAAAGGAAGTAGGCAGAGCCAGCAGGGGAATAAGGGAGGGTTCCTTTGCAGGATAGCTACTTCTGCAGGAGAGCATGGGCTGGGATGGGGGCAGACCCGACTAGGCAGAGCTACCACACCTGTGTGCCTCATGTGGACTAGATCAGGGAAAAGCCGGGCTCGGCGGATTATTCCTACTGGTGCAAACAAAATTAAAGTGGGCGAGGTTTGGTTGGGCAGCATCAACTGGAATCTGGGAGTGGGAGAGGCCTGGGAGGGAAATAGTGGGCTCATCCCTCTTGGGTTACCACTTCCACGGGAGGACATAAAACTAAACAGTGGCTGGGGTGGAATGGGGTGTGGGACAGACTGGATTACTGCTACACTTACTGGCAAACCAGGGTAGGGGCGGTCCTGGTGGGGGTTATTGTGGGTCGCTCCAACTAGGCTGCAGCTCCCACTGGTTTAGGTGAGGGCCAAATATGTGCGGGGCAGAACCAGGCTGGACTGCAACACCCATTGGTTCCAGTGGAAGTCGGGAGTGAAAACAGAACCAACCCAGCAATTACAACCACCAGCTGATTGGAACGATGGACGGTGCCTGGCCCTGTACTTGTTAGCACATACAAGAAGTTTCTTTGGAGATCTTCCTAATCTAAATGCTGGACTCAGAACCCTAACGAAGAAAAGAGAGAAGACAGAACAGGTCAACCAACCATCTCAGCTATGATGGACTATGTCAATCAGTGGATTTTTCAAAGACCTCATAGTGCTTGGAGTGGCAAGATTGACAGCGATTCATAACTGTTGCAATATCAAAACCACTTGAGCAAGAACCTCAGAGCATGCCCTACACCCGGGACTTGGGGAGGGTGGGAAATTGGGTGGGCCCTCTCCCTTAATACCCCCCTTTTAAACATGAAGGTAACAATATGGAAAACATACTAGTATTATCCACTTTCCTGTAGCCCTTGAACCTTCTTACTCTAACCAAGTATGTAAAGAATGTCAAAATAAATTTTATAAAAAAAATAAAATTAAATTAAAAAAAAAAAAAAAAAGACTGGCTCCTGTCTTAGGTCTGGCCAGGCTCAGCTTTTAAGCCATTGGGAGAGTTAACAAGTAGATGGGATGGAAGATCTCTTCATCTTGGCCACTCTCTCTGTCACTCTTCATTTCAAATAAATACAATTAATCTTTTTTTAAAAAGTCACTTCAATGAGACACAAAAGAGAAAACAATGGTTGCTACAGAAATAGAATCAGTCAGAACTATTATGAACATATACCCACAAATCAGGAAATTTGAAAGAAACTGATAAATCTACAGGAACACGCAATTTGCCTAAATTGGAGTCACAAACACATAGAACACTTGAACAAATAACTGGTAATGCAATAGTTCAGGACCAAATGCCTTCACTAATGACTTCTCCCAAACCTCCAAGAAACAGCTAATACCAGTTCTTGTCAAACTGTTTTGAATTACTCCAGTAGTATTTTGATAGGCCAACAGGTTCTGGGCTGAGAAAGAACTTGATGAGAACAATCCCAGTCACAGTAGCTACAGAAATACACACAGGGGCGGGAGCAGTGAAGCAGGCTGATCCTCTGCTGCAGCACTGGCATCCCATATGGGCACTGGCTCATGTCCTGGCTGCTTCACTTCCCAACCCAGTGACTGAGAAAGCAGTGGAGAATGGCCCAAGTCCTTGGAAACCTGCACCCATGTGGGAGACGAGGAAGGAGTTCCTAGCTCCCAGCTTCACAATGGCCCAGCTCTGGCCACTGCAGCCATTTGGAATGGAAACTCTATGTAACTCTGCCTTTCCAAGTAAAAATAATTTCTTTCAAAAATACATTCAAAGAATACATACATACATATACACCCTGGCACAAATTTAAGGATGAAAAGATTTGCAACGAAAATTAAGAAAACACTGAAGAAAAACCTGAAGATACCCAACAACAAAATGAAAACAATGGCAAAGAAGCAAGCAAGCAAGCAAGAAAGAAAGAAAGGGAAAACCCAAGTATCATCCCTCTGTCCCTGGGTCTGCACTGGCAGCAAGTCTGACTCAAGAGATGAAGCCAGCAAGCAAACAGTCACTCTGATGTTGGAAGGAGGTCACTATGTTAGCCACTATGTTAAGTGCTAGCTCCCTAAATCACATTTTTTAAAAATGATGATGTTACATGGTTGATTGGGGGTGGGAAGGATTGAGGGTTAGGGGAAAGTGGGTGAGATCATTGTTTCCAAGTTTCCTTTTCTTCCTCCTGTCTCTGGGGGCAAGGGAGGAGATGAGAAGAGAAGCTGCACTCGGCTTCCAACTGCCTCAATACCTGGGGTGGGGAATGGCCACCCAATATCATACCAGGGTCGCAATGGGAAGCATGCTCTGCAGGTTCTGCTCAAGTAACTTTAATAGTTCTGAAATGCTGTCAGTATTGTTACTTCAAGGATGAGAAAATCCATCCAAGGACCATTGGCTGACACAGTCCACCTTAGAGTTTCCATTCGCCCAGATATATGCTGTCAACACTTGGCTGGGCTAGTTGTACAGTTTGCTTTGCCCTCCTTCCTCTGCTGTGATAGCAGATGTCCACTGCACTTCCCAGTGGACTGGCATATCCTCCATATGCACCTGGGTATGCCATCCACTACTCTGCCTTAGCTATTGTGGAAGCCCACTTCTGATACTTGCACTCCACAGTCAGTCCACTGGTCCTAGGATTCAACACACGGTTGGAATTCTGAGTGCAGTGGTTCAGTTGGGTGAATCCCACAGAGACTTCATCTCTGCTGAACCCAGACCTGACTCTGTGTACAGGGTCTGGCTTAGTCTGACAACACATTAGCCTGTGCTGGGTCAGTTCTGTGTCAAGCCCATCTCTTACACAAACAAATGGATGCTTCATCCAGCCCAACCCAGCCCACTACACATTTGATCCTCAAACATACCAGCAGGAACTGTAGCCTAGTCAGAGTGACCCCCCAAAATCACCATCAATGTACTTCTCACTATGTGCAACAGACTGGTCCTGTCTGACACACATCCCATTCAACTCTTGTATACATCAATGGGCGTTTTAGCCTAGTTCAACCCAACAAACACTGTTATCAGCCCACACTCATCCCAGTAGATGCCACTGCTTGGCCAGACAGTCCCACCTGCAGCCCTGCTTTTCATGCTTACCTGTGGGAGTCGCAGCTCATTAGAGAGGAGCCCACAGTTTCCCTACTGGGAGATCCTGCACTCTCCTGGTGGTTCTGCAGTCTAGCTTGACAGGAGTTGCCCCTAGTCCCAGCATTTGCCAGCCCTGACACTGTGGCAAAGCCTGGGCAGCCTGCACTTCTTCTGGCTCCTGCATGCACAGTGTTTATAGTCACCTGGCCTTGCTGCCTTTCCCAGCTCACATGCAGCCCTATGGGTATTGGTCTGGCCTGGTCTGCCCTCAGTCCCAGTTCTCACTCCCACCAGTACAAACCCCTGCTGCCACCCTATCACGCTAACCCACATCTCCCTGGTCTCACATGCACTGGCGGGTGCTGCAGCCCGATATGGCATGATCTGCCTCACCTTGGCATTTGTCAGTTGATGCTGCAGCCTGGCCTGGCATGTTTTGTGCCTAATTCTACTTCATGCTGGTGGGAACTGCAGCCTAGCCTAGCCTAGCCAGCCCTCAGTCACAATCCTAAATGTGAACTGGCTGCTGTTACAGCCCGACTAGGCCTGTCCTACACCCTATCCTGGTTCTCAGCTCTGCCAGTGGGTGCCAAGAACGGGTCCAGCCTGGCCTGCCCCCATATCTGAGCCACAGGTATACTGGTGGGTACTGTAATCGGGCCTGGGCTGGGCTGCTCCCTGCCCTGGTTCTTGTGCTTTACCTGCAGGGACTGTGTCCTGACAGAGATGTTCCCCAAGCTCCTCTATCAGGTCTCCTCCGAGTTCTTTCAGAAAAGCAGAAGTTTCACCATCACACGTGTGTTCTCAAGTAGTCGGAGGTGTCCTGGCTTGAAGAAAAGATGAGACTTGCAGTTAGATGATGATACATTAGGAGACCTTAAACCAACTTGAACAGGAAAAAGTTGGCATAGTGGCAGACTACCCATACTTCATGTATGATTAGATGAGAGCGTAATATGAAATAGAGAAGTTAGGATAAGTTGACTTGAATTTGAAAAAGAAAATCTCAAGGAGTTACTTTGGCATGAAACCATCATCCTCACTGCTAACACGCTCCTTAGGGATCCACACAAATGAATCATTGCAACTAAGGAAATCCAAATGCATGGAGTATCTCATTGCAGCAATGAACAATGTCCTCAGGTAAGATGAATTTAAACAAAAAAACAAAAGAATCTTTCCAAAGCAGCTGGAAGACGGCCCCAGTGCTTGGGCCCTACCACCCTCAAGGCAGACCCTGATGAAGTTCCTGACTTGGGCCTGGTCCAGCCCTGATCTTTGAGCCATTCGGGAACCACAGGGCAGCTGGGACTGAACCCCCTGCACAAACCTGGGATGCTGGTGTCCCAGGGGAGCTGCACCAAAAGCCAGGCCACTTCACCCCGCTCCTTTCTTGTGTGTCTGCACTTCTCTAGTTGAAGTTGCTATTCGCCTGCCTGCTGTTTGTGGTCCTTAATGGCTGATAAAAGGGTAAGCTTTCCCAGGCCTCAAGCAGGGAGCTGGATGGGAAGTGGAGCAGCTGGGATCTGAACCAGTCCTCATGTGGGATGCTGGCACTTGAAGGCAGAGATTTAGCTTGTTGAACTGCCAAGCCAGTCTCACTATTTTATCTTCTTACTAAAAAATCAAAAAACAAAACCAAACAGAAGAAACAAAAGAAACAGACAAATGTGTGTTAGTGCCGGCCTTAACCTACTGCTCAGTCCAAAGGGAGCTTCCACCTAGAGTGGACACAAACCCCACCCACAGCAAGGACACAGTCCGAGCCTAAGCAGCTTCCCATGGGATTCTGCTTTAATGCGGTCGAACTTTCAAAGATTTCTCAAAAACTATCAACGGAGTATATAACAAGTGACTGGAAAGAACAATTGTTTAAAGTTAATGCCGTCAATGATCTTATACAAATCTTACTAGAATGACACTATGTAAGTCTACAAAACCAAAAACCAAAACTGGAATGCATGCAAGCATCTGTTTTCTGCATTTCAGAATTTTAAGGCTGTTTTCCCTGTGAAAATTCAAAAAGCACCTTGCAAGTCTAGATCTTACACAATTTGCATTAGATCAGCACATAATATTCATTCATTGAAATGTATGTATGCATGTCGGTCTTTAAATTCATACATTCTTTGTAAAAATTAAGGATTAACTGATAATATTTATTACTTTCACTGACTTGAAAATGAGAAAGGTAACTCCTGTTTGCTGATTAATTCCCCAGAGTGGGCGTAACCAAAGCCAGGAACCTGGAAGTCCCTCTGAATTTCCCACAGAGGTTACAGGGGTCCAAGCACCTGAACCATCATCCATTGCCTCCCAGGATGCCTTAGCAAGAAGCTGGATCAAAAGGAGTGTGCCCAGTGCCCAGTGCAGTAGCCTAATGGCTAAAGTCCTTACTTTGCACCAGCATCCCATGTGTGTACCCGTTTGCATCCTGGCTGCTCCACTTCCCTTCCAGCTTCCTGCTTGGAGGACAGACCAAAGCCTTGGGACCCTGCAGCCACATGGGAGACCTGGAAGATGCTCCTGGCTCCTGCCTTTGAATCAGCACAGCTCCAGCTGTTGTGGCCACTTGGGGAGTGTCCCAGCAGGTAGGTATTTTTCTGTCTCTCCTTCTCTCTGTAATTCTGTCTTTCCAATCAAAAGAAATAAATACTTCTTTTTAAAAAATGTAGAGTACCCAGGACTCCAATTGCACTCTTGAGATGGGATGCAGATATCTCAAATGCTAACTAACCTTGCTGCACCAAAATAAGCCTTTGCTTGGTAGTGACTTAAGGACAACATCTTTAAAAAGCATAAGATTTGTCAATGTATATAGGAAATATTATTTCAACCAAAATGTTATTAGATTCCTTTAGGTGTAAATCAATTCGACACAAAATGAAAACACATTTGTAGTATCAAGTTAGTGTGAAAATAGAAAAACAACTTAGACAAGTTGAATGAGGCAGTTTGTTAAGAAGGAAAAAGCCACAGCTCAAAAACCTCAGCACACTGTTGAAGGAAAACAAAGAGAAGGGAGGAACAAAAACAGCTTCACTGGCTACAAAAATTGTCTTCCTGGAAACTTTTAGCTGTCTGCCATGCAGAGAGTCTGGGCTGATGTCATTGGCTGAGGCCCACCTGTTTGTTACAAAGTTTCCAAGCACAGGGATATTGCAGTCCACCCCCAGGCCACATTTCCCTTTCCCAATAACAGAAAGATAGAGAAAGAGTAGGAGTGGAGCCCCCCCCACCACCACCTGGCCAGTTTGGAGAACCAAGACATTTTAGGAGACCTAATTAATGACGACCCTCCTGCCTCCAATTCAAGCTTCTCTGTTTCCATGCAATTCTAAGTAAGGAGTCAGGGTCTTCTCAAAAAACCTACACCTCGAGGTTCTGCAAGAATATGGGCCAATCCAGTGCTGTGGCTGAGGTGCTGAGCCATGCAACAGCTGGCAGAGCAAAAGACAAGCATGGCCTGTCCCTGAAAACTGGGTTTATGAGATGTTTTATAAGAAGCTCCCCTATCAGATGGAAGATCTTCCTCTCTGTCTTTCCTCTCTGTATATCCGCCTTTCCAATAAAAATAAATCTTTTTTTTAAAAGATTTTTTTTTATTGTTGTTAACATTGTATTATGTGATACAGTTTTATAGGCACTGGGGATTCCCCCCATCCCTCCCATACAAGGATTTATTTTTATTATTTTTTTATTTATTATTTTCCGTCCGATGATTCAGTCCCCAAGTGAGCGCAACGGCCGATGCTATGCCAAGCCGAAGCCAGGAGTCTCTTCCGGGTCTCCCATGCAGGTGCAGGGTCCCAAAGCTTTGGGCTGACCTCGACTGCTCTCCTGGGCCACAGGCAGGGAGCTGGAAGGGAAGCTGGGCTGCCGGGATAGAACCAGCGCCCATATGGGATCCCGGGCGTGCAAGGCGAGGACCTTTAACCACTGGGCCACCGTGCCGGGCCCAATAAAATAAATCTTTAACAAAAAAAAAAAAAAAAGAAAGAAACGAGTCTGAACCAAGAAGCTGTCCATCTTACTGACTGTGGTCCAGGCACTGACCTCACGGGGGCTGGAGTCCTCAGTCCAGGCGGGAGCCGCACCTTTGCCTCCTTCCCAGAGCCCAGGGAAGCCTGGCTGCTGTCCTGAGCCTGCCATTGGTGGGCTCTCTCTACCTGCACCCTTGTCGTCCTTCCTGTTGGGAAGCCTGCTCTTATGGTCCATTCATGTTCCATCCCACCTTATTCCTGCTGTAAATGTGTTTATGGTCCCAGGGAACCATCCACTGCCCTTGCAGTCCGGGACATGTCCCTGGGACAGCAGATGGCATCAGTGCTGTCACCTGTGGCTGGACCCTTCCTTCTCCCACTCGCATCGCTCCTACATGTGACTTGAATAGCCGGCCACTCCCCTTAGTCCTTTGCTGCTTATTGTAATCCTCTATGAGAGGCAAAGTTGCTTGCCTGGGATTATTATTTATTTTGGTTTTAGACAATTTTAGAGGAATACCTGGTTATAATAAACAGTAATGGGACATCTGTGTTCCCTTTAGCACCCAGTTTTCACTGGGTGGGTCTCTCCTGCACAGCTAACACAGTATCACAAGTGGGATGCTGAGCGTGATGCAGGCGAGGTAGAGATGTCCACCAGCAGTGAATTTCTTCTTTTGTGCTCCAGTCACACCCACTACCATTTTTTAAAAAGTTTATTTTATTTTTATTGGAATGTCAGATATACAGAGAGGAGGAGAGACAGAGAAAAGATCTACCATCTGCTGGTTCACTCCCCAAGTAGACTCAATGGCTGGAGTGGAGCTGATCCAAAGCCAGGAGCCAGGAGCTTCTTCTGGGTCTCCCATGTGGGTGCAGAGTTCCAAGGCTTTGGCCATTCTTGACTGCTTTCTCAGGCCACAAGCAGAGAGCCGGGTGGGAAGAGAGGTCGCTGGGATGCAAACCAGCACTCCTTCAGTATCCCAGCTCGTGCAAGGCAAGGACTTGAGCCACTAGGCTACTGCTTCAGGCCCACCACTACCATTTTCAATATGTATATATATACACATAAATCACACACACACACACACACACATATACTTATATACAGCTACCTAGATAGATTTTACTTAGAAAAATTACAGAGAGAGAGATGTAGAGAGCCTGGAAAGAGATCTTCCATTTGCTGGTACATTATCCAAGTAGCCACTTAAGTCACTCCAAAACCAGGAGCTAGGAGCTTCTTCTGGGTCTCCCATGTGGATACAGGGTCCCAAGGCTATGGGCTGCTGCTTTCCCAAGGCACAAGCAGGGGGCTGGATCAGAAGTAGAGTGGCCAAGACCACTCAGGGCCCATGGGGATGCTGGTGCCATTGTGCCAACTCAGCTGATCATATTTGAAAATGATGATTTCCAGGCCCAGCATGGTAGCCTAGTCGCTAAAAGATCTCGCCTTGCAAAAGCCGGGATCCCATATAGGTGTCGGTTCGCATCTCCACAGCCCTGCTTTCCATCCAGCTCCATGCTTGTGGCCTGAGAAAACAGATGAGGATGGCCCAAAGCCTTGGGACCCTGCACCTGCATGGGAGACCTGGAATAAGTTCCTGGCTCCTGGCTTTGGATCAGCTCGGCTCCTGCTGTTGTACCCACTTGGGGAGTGAATCATCAGATGGAAGATCATCCTCTCTGTCTCTCCTCCTCTCTATATAACTGACTTTCCAACAAAAAGATAATCTTTTCAAAAGAGAGAGAAATGATTTCCAAGCGTGTGTCCTCTTTGCTCAGAAGTCTCCTGTTCATTTTTGTTGTTCAGGAGCACATGATCAGTACAGTAGTTCTTTGTTCAATATGTGATTAGAAGTATTTTCTCCCAGTCTTCATCCAGGTAACTGGTTCTCTCACAGAGCAAACGTGTTTCATTTTCATGAGATCTACTTGTTTGCTTCATAGATTGTACACTCCTGAGGCAACCTAAGAGGATGCTTTGCAGACCAAAGTCTCAAGCTTTTCTCCTGGCTTCTCCCAAACCGTATCTCTGTATTTGTCTCTGAGTATATGATTTCTTTGCACCGTTTCATTTTATTTTTCTTTTTAAAGCTTTATTTATTTTGCTAGAAAGGCAGATTTATAGAGAGAAGGAGAGAGAAAGATGTTCTGACTGCTGGTTCACTCTCCCAGTGGCTCAACAGCCAGAGCTGAGCCAATCTGAGGCCAGGAGCCAGGATCTTCCTCCGGGTCTCCCATACAGGTGCAGGGTTCCAAGGCCTTGAGCCATCCTCCACTGCTTACTCAGGCCACAAGCAGCGAGCTGGCTTGAACATGGAGCAGCCAGGATAGGAACCAGCACCCATATGGCATGTCAGCACTTGCAGGCAGAGGATCATCCAGTTGAGCCGTTGCACTGGCCACTACATTAGTTTTAATGTAAGATAGAATTATACTGGGTTCTTTGTTTCCTTTTTATTTTCCCCAATGGGTGCTCAGTTTGTACAGCACCAACATTGCACAAAATAATCATATGGCCATATTTGTGTGGAGGAACGAATGAGTTCTGTGTTTCAGTCCACTGTTGCATGTTTCCCTGTCTCTGCCCAGGTCACATTGCCTTGACAGCTGCAGCTATGGGATTAGAAATATGGTCGGCTCCCTCTTCCCCTTTCTCCATCTTTATTTCAAGGGACTTAGCTGTTCTACTTCCTCTTCTTTGCAGGACACATTTCAGAGTAACAGTAGGTCTAGACAAAATCCTGGACACAGGCCTGGAGGAAGTGCTGGTTTGTCTTGCAGAGCAGCCAGGAGAGCAGCGACCCAGGGTTTCTGGAATACTACAAGAATGCCCGCTCCAAGAAGCCACTGCGCATCATCAGCCTGTGCCACTGTGAGCAGGTGGATGCGGGCGTGAGCTTCGACAGGAAGATCTGCCAAAGAGTTTTGTGTCCGACATCAGGATCAGGGAGCGCACCTTTTACCTGGTGGCTGAGGCGAAGGAGGACATGTGTCTGTGGGTGTGGAACATCTGCCATGTCTGTGGCTTCAGGCGTGCTGTGGAGAACACAGGTAGGAGACACACATGGCCCTTTCCAGAAGGTCTGAGCTGGAACCCTAGGAGTCCCTGTGTGAGATCAGGCTCTCACAAGCCGTCCTCCTGGGCAGAGGAGGAATCAGCTGGGGGTGGGAGCCAGGCAGGTGTGGGAGGAACACCTGGTGTTCCATAAGCTTGGGAGGCCAAGAAGCTGGAGGTGGTGAAGGGACTGATGTGCTTCCAATATGTTCTCCAAGCATCTTGGCACCAACAGCTCGCACCCTGTACCTGTCACCTGCCTCCCACCCCCCAGGAAGCTCCAACCTGCCACTTCCTCCTCTGGTCCCCCTCTGTGTGGCCCATCTTGCCCAGGTAAACTTGACCATGTCTTTGTGGTTGCATGTTTGGCCATGGATGTAGAACCCAGTGTGCCTTAATGTTCACTTGGGAGAGGAGGGCAGGGGAGGACTTATTGATGGACACATGGGTTTTGATAACTTGCAGACAGGAGAGCTGGGCTGTGTTGGGGCTCATCCCCAACTCTCTGGGTTGGCTGAGCAGAGCATTTTCTCAGGGCAGTGATTGGGAGCCTGCCTGGTCTCACACCAGCATGTAGGAGGAGCATTTAAACCACAGTGGTTCCAAAGATTCACCCTGGATCAGCAAATGAGTCTCAATGTGTGGGACTCCAGGCCACAGTCTGCTTAGAGCTCTGCTGTGGGCAGCAGGGGTGCATGCACAGGTCAAGTTTTCTGTAAAGATTTTAGACCCTGAACACTCACAATTTCCCATTCCTGTTTAAAAACCATTTTTGTTTTTTTTTTTTTTTGCAATCCTGGGCCCTGCGTGATAGACTAGCAGCTAAAGTCCTTGTCTTGAAAGTGCTGGGATTCCACATGGGCGCTGGTTCTAATCCTAACGGCTCTGCTTCCCATCCAGCTCCGTGTTTGTGGCCTGGGAAAGCTGTTGAGGACGGCCCAAAACCCTGGGACCCAGCACCCGTATGGGAAGCTTGGAGGCAGTTCCGGGCTCCTGGCTTCGGATCAGTTCTGCTTCAGCCATTTCAGCCACTGGGAGTGAGTGAGTAGATGGAATATCTTCCCCTCTGTTTCTCCTCCTCTATATACATCTGCCTTTGCAATAAAAATAAATAAATCTTTAAAAACAATTTTACAATCCTTTAGAAATATAAAACCTATTCATAGCTGATAAGCAGCAGAACCTTAACCTGGAACTTGCTAGAATGGGATTCTTTGACCCCGCCCCGGGTGTACTAGGTGAGAAGCCCCTGTGGAAGACTCATCCATAGAAGCAGCAAGGTCAAACAGGTGCGCTGCTGCATGGGAGAAACAAGGGATGAGACTTGATGCTCCGAGTGGGATTTCAAAGCGTGGAGAGCAGCTTATGGCTGGAAAACAGGCTTTCCAAAACATCCCTTTAACAATGGCCACAAAAATAAAATAGGAGATTTTACCAAAAGCTGTGTCCTAGGTCATTCACAGGCACTGGGAACACGTGGCTGAGGAGATGAAAGCCTAGCCTTCCAATGGGGAGACACACGGTACAGGGCAGGTTGTTGTGTGTGGTCATTGTGTCAGTCCTCCCCATGATGGCCCCGATTTGGGCCTATATGTCATCACCTCACAGGCTGGGTGGTTGAGAACCAGACAAGTGCATGCAATGCATCATGCCTTAAGACTCCACTCCCAGAGGGTGTGTGGGGTAAACTGTGTAGATAAGGATGGGCTGGGGAGGGGAAGCATTGGGGAGGTGGGTGTGTCAGAGAGGCGGGTGGTCTTTGGGGACAGCTGCAGACCCCTGGATGCTGCCAACATTCCTGCAGAAGGCACAGCCCTGGCCTCATGATGCACCCAGGACCCATGTCACAAAGCCAGTGGTGGCCTTGAAGGCAGCGCTGATGACAACCAGTGCCACCAGGGAGGATGTAGACACAGCTCCCAAGGCTGCAGATAACAAGCTGGCCTTGGCTCTGCAGGGAGCCTCCCTGTGCTGAGGGTTCAGAGAATGCAGAGAAGGATGGCGAGCACCTCCTCTCTAGCCTTGTGCACAGCCAGGACTACCCCCCTACTCAGAGAGACGCAATGGGAGGATGTCACCTCCACATGCAGTGTTTGCTTCCTGGGACGCCTGCCACAGGGGAGCGACAGTGGCCTCCTGCTCCATCCATAGAGCCCTCCCTCTCACCCACAGGTGCCCTATGCAGTCACAGCCCCTGCCCTTCTTCCCCAGAGCAGCTAAACAGCACAAGTCCAGGTCCCCAGGCCTGGGGGTTACAGCCGGGCCCCTGTGTCCCCTCCCCAGCCCACCTGGTTCCAGCAGTACCTCAGGAGCACCTCACTGCACACCTGTGTGGAGTCAGAGCCAGAAGTGCATGGAGGGGACTGCAGAGGCTGCTGGTGGGTGAGTGGCCTCTCCCAGGCCTGCTGGCCAGGCTCTGGTTTCTAATTTTTAAACCCAAGGGAGTAAATTTAATCCTATTTATTTATGTTTATGAAACCTTGCAATTCTCAGTGTTGACACAAAATAACAGCTGGGCTCTGCATAAACTGTTGATTGTGGAAAAATTGTGCTTTATATCAATTGCAAGGGACTAAGCATGAAAGGTGTCAGATGCTAAAATTGCAGAACTACATGAATGATTTCGTTTCCTTGTTGGCTTAAAAATTTCAAAACGAACACAATGCTTCAACTTGAAGATGTCTTGTCAAGTACCCAAATCAGCAACAACAACAAAAAAATCAATAGAAAGAAATAAAATCAGGTGAAGAAAGCATTAAGCCCTTGGGACATTCTGAAGTGAGAGAATTCCCAACTTTGGAATTCCCAAGGGGGAAGAAAGGACCAATGGCCACAGTAAAGTAATAACGCAATTGCTGAACATCCCCCCAATCTCGAGAGAGAGATAGATCCTCATGGAACAGAGACACTAGCAACCCAAGCAGACAGCATCAACAAAGACGTTCACCTTGAAACACCCTAACAAAAGTCTCAAGGTACAGAAGAAAGAAGATGCCAAATTTGCAAGAGACAAGTGTCCTGGCACCTTTAAGTGAGCTCACATTAGGTTACCACAGGGTTTTCAATAGGAACCTTAGGGCCAGTGGGGAATAGAACAGCATCTCATGTTCTGAAACAGCTAACCAAGAAGCTTTCTTCAATCAGTAATAGAGAAATATGTCAAAAGCTGAAGAAATGCTTTATCACCAGCCTGACTTTATAAAAATACTTCAGGAGGTCTGACAGAAGGAAACAAAAAGAGAAAAACATGTACAATTCCCACCTGCGCTGGCAGAACAATAAAATGCACTGAATAGAAACAATGTTTTTGATGATGTGATCAGTTATTGCCTCCCAATAATATCCTCAATTTTATGCTCTAGGTTCACCAAGTGAAAGAAACGATTGTCTTACTTTTGAATTAAAAAAAAAGCCGAAACAGACCCAACAATGCGGGTTTCTTATAAGAAACACAGTTCGGGACACGGTGCGGTGGCCTAGTGGCTAAAGTTCTAGCCCTGAACGCACCGGGATCCCATATGGATGCTGGTTTTAATCCCGGCAGCTCCACTTCCCATCCAGCTCCCTGCATGTGGCCTGGGAGAGTGGTTGAGGACAGCCCAAAGCCTTGGAACCTGCACCCGTGTGGGAGACCTGGAGGAGGTTCCTGGCTCCTGGCTTCAGATCAGCACCGTACCGGGTGTTGCAGTCACTTGGGGAGTGAATCATAGGATGGAAGATCTTCCTCTCTGTCTCTCCTCCTCTCTGTATATCTGACATTCCAATAAAAATAAATAAATCTTAAAAAAAAAAACTACAAGAACACAGTTCTGTACAAAGAGTCCATGCAGATGGGAACCAAAAGCAGACAGAAGAAGATGCACATTTATCAGACCAACAATGTAACAAAGGCCATAGAAGACACTACACAGTGATAAAGGGATCCAGGCACTTGAAGGCAGCTATTTAGCATGTAGAACTGCCATGCTGGCCTCACATTTTCACTTCCTTATGAAAAACAAACAACAACAACAACAGAAAAAACACAGACAAATGGGTATTACTGCCAGCCTTATTCTACTGACTAGTACAAACTGAGCTTCCACCTAGAGTGGACACAAACCCCACCCACAGCAAGGACACAGTTGTAGCCGAAGCAGCCTGCCATGAGATTTTTCTTTACCAAAGTCTAACTTCCACAGATTTCTCAGAAACTACCAAGGGTGCATAAAACAAGTGTCTGAAAAGAACAACTTTTTTTTTTTTTTAAATGGAGAGTCAGATATACAGAGAGGAACAGAGACACACAGAAAGATCTTCCATCACTGACTCATTCTCCAAGCAGCTGCAACAGCCAGAGCTGAGCAGACCCAAAGCCTGGAACCCAGAGCCTCGTCTGGGTCTCCCTGGCAGACACAGGGTCCCAAGGCTTTGGGTGGTCCTCAACTGCCTTCCCAGGCTGCAAGCAGGGAGCTAGCTTGGAAGCAGGGCTGCTGGGATGTAAACTGGCACCCATATGTGATCCTGGTACAGGCAAGGAAAGGACTTTACCTGCTAGACCACCACACTGCCCCGGAAAGAACGACTTTTTAAAATTGATGTAGTAAGTCTTCCCGCGTGGACGGCGGGTGTGGTGTGGGGTCACCTCCTCTGGCGTCGTCCCTGCCTCCCTGTTGCAGGTTTTAGAGTGGTAGTGGTAGTGGCTTCTGCAGAGGCGGGCTCCTATGAATTCTAGCAGGCATTTGGGAGACCCAGGCGGGGGTGGGGGCGGCATCCCAGGGCCCCCCTACATTGGCTCGCAGGCTTCCCCCAGGAGAAGCACCCCTTATAGCCTTTGGTGCCTTGTCAGCACTCCCTGGGGCTCTGCCTCCACCTGTGCCCTAACCCTGTCTCACAGCTTGTCCTCTCCTGCCAGTTGGATGTCCCTGTCCGCTTCTAAAGGACTCCCCTTCTTGGTCCTGTGCTAGTCGGTCTGTCCTGGTATCCGACTTCTGTAAGATGTGTGTATAAAAGGTAGTGGGCTTTTGGGGGTAAAAAGCACATTTTGTATTAAATCTCTCTGCAAGATTCCAGCTGCTAGAGATAAACATCTCTTACCCTGCCCCCCAAATGAAGGTATTAGGTGGGCATCTGTTAGCATTAAAAGCTCGGCATGTTAGGTAAGGACTACTTTAGGGCTGCAGGGATTTTTTTTTTCTTTTATCCTTAAAGTTTTATTTATGGGTCTGGCACACAGTGGCAAAAGCCCTGGTCTTACACTTGCAAAGGTTCCCACATGGGTGTTGGTTCTAGTCCTGGACTCTCCACTTCCCATCCAGCACCCTGCTTGTGGCCTGGGAAAGTAGTAGAGGACTGCCAAAGCCTTGGGACCCTGCACCTGTGTGGGAGACCTGGAAGAAGCTCCTGGCTCCTGGCTTCAGATCGGTTCAGTTGTGGCTGCTTGGGGAATGCTTCTGTTTCTCCCTCTCTGTGTAGATCTGCCATTAAAATGAAAATAAATGCCTCATTAATAAAAAGTTTTATTTTTATTTGAAAGGCAGAGTTTCCACGAGGAAAGAAAAAGTCCACTGGTGCACTCCCCAAATAGCAACGGCCTGAGCTGAGCCCGTGTATTACTTCCCTATTTCAGTGTATTCTGAGAGTTGATGGAATGGAAATTATTTGCATCTTTAAGTTGTTGCACGTGGATAATGTAGTGCAGTTCTCATGGTCATTTTCAACTCTCTGAAAAAGGATTAGAACCCAGAGGAGGATAATGCAGCCGTAGATCTGCATCACGGGCATTCTCCCATTTCTTTGCAAGAGCCCCTCCCCTGAATTCAGGAGCATTTCCCTCTTACAGAGCCTAGAATGCTGAGCTCTGGAAAGATCAAATTGTTTCATCATCTAATAGATGGCACACACAAGTGTACAGTTGTAAAGATCTTACACGCCATGCCATCTCTCACTTGCTGCCCAGCGAATTCGATCTGGTAGTTGCATATCTGCAGTGTTTTTTTTTTTTAAGATTTATTTAATTTATTGGAAAATCAGATTTACAGAGAGAAGAGACAAAGCTCTTCCATCTGTTGCTTACTCCGCAAATGACCACTGTGGCCAGAACTGAGCCAGTCTAGAGCCAGGAGCCTCCTGCAGGTCTCCCACATGGGTACAGGGTCGCTAGGCTTTGGGCCATCCCCTACTGCATTCCCAGGCCATAAGCAGGAAGCTGGGTAGCAACTGGATCAGCTGGCACATGAATAAGCACCCATATGGGATGCTACACTTGGAGGTGAAGCATTAGCCAGTTGAGCCATTGTGCCAGAGCTGCATCTGCAGATTTTCAGAAAAAACTATTTCTTTCTTGCTTGGAAAGGCTGAGTGAGACAGAGCTCAAAGCTTCTGGCCTCTGGCTTTGGCCACGCAGAGTGACAGGAGCTGCAGCGGCTGGGCCAGGCAGGCCTGCTGAAGCCATGAGCTTCCTGTGGGTCTTTCATGTTACTAGTTGTTTGTTATATAAAAGCTACATTAACTTGTGGAGATTGTGTTAGTTTTGTTTGCACCCACTGTATTAGATTTCCTTACTGTTTTGAGTCATTTCCCATTTGCTTTCCTATTTTCAGGTTAAATATATCTATAAATGCTACTAACCATAAATAATGGTCAGCAATGTATACATAATCATGATTTTCATGCTTCTTAGTTTGTTCTCTTTTCTGTTTCACTGGCTGATACAACCAAAACAAAACAAAACAAAACCAACATAGTGACTGAATAGCAGGATCCTCATTGCAGTCTTGGCTTTCATGGAATGCCAGCAGTGGCTCTAGCTTTCAGCTGGGATTCAGGTGGCTTATGTTCAGAGATAATTAATAATTTTCATCAAGAGTAGAGGGTAAATAAAATATAAGATTTGGAGATGAAGGAGAGAGAACCATAGGTGGTAGGGGTCTAACTTGATTTAATTCTACTTAAATAGGCAGTTTTCTGAGCACAACTTGCTGAACAGTCTGTTCTTTTTTTAAAAAAGATCTGTTTGAAAGTCAAAGAGAGGAAGAGAGGAAGAGAAAAGAGAGGATCCCTCCATTCATTGGTTTGCCCCCTGGATGGCTGCAATGGCCAGCTCTGGGCCAACCCAGGGCCAACCCAGAGCCAGAAGCTTCATCCAGGTCCCCCATATCCGTGGCAGGGACCCAAACACTTGGGCCATCTTTCACCCCTTTTTCCAGGCCATTAGCAGAAAGCTGGATTGGAAGTAGTGCAGCCAGGACATTAACCAGTGCCGACTTGAGATGCCAGTGTTGCAGGTGGCAACTTTTCCTGGTATACCGCACATTGTTCCATTGTCCTCATTTTTTAAAAAAGATTTATTTATGCAGGCTGGCACTGTGTCTGCACAGGCTAATCCTCCACTCTGTGGTGGAGCACTGTAAATGGGCCCCAGTTGATGTCCCGGTTGCTCCACTTCCAATCTGGCTCTCTGCTTGTGAGGGAAAAGCAGTGGAGGATGGCCCAAGTTTTTGGGACCCTGCTCCTGCGAGAGAGACCAGAAGAAGCTACTGGTTCCTGGCTTCAGATCAGCTCAGCTCTGATCTTTGCAGCCATGTGGGTAGTGAACCAGCAGATGGAAGACCTTCTTCCTCTTGCCTCTTTTTCTCTATCTATCTGCCTTTTCAATAAAAATAGATAAATCTTAAGAAAGGAAGGGAGGAGTCATGGTGTGCTGGCCTAGCATCTAAAGTCCTCGTATTGAACGCATTGGACTCCCACATGGCACTGGTTCTAATCCTTGCAGCCCTGCTTCCCACCCCGCTCCCTGCTTGTGGCCAGGGAATGCAGTTGAGGACAACCCAGTTTGGGATCCTGCACACGCGTGGGAAACCGGGAAGAAGTTCCTGGCTCCTGCCTTCAGACTGGTGCAGCTCTAGGCATTGAGGTCACTTGGGGAGTGAATCATCGGACAGAAGATCATCTTTTCTGTCTCTTCTCTGCTTTGTATATCTTGCAATAAAAATAAGACTTAAAAAAAAAGAAAGAAAAAGGAAGGAAGGAAGAAGAAAAAAAAAGTGGGTTCCCTAACACCCTTCTGAATGGGCTCAGTACAAATGGTCCCACTTTTGTGAGTTAGAGACACACACACACACACAGAAAATCCCCTTCTCCACGGGTTCACTCACCATGTGGCCACCATGGCCAGAGCTGAGCTTCTCTGAAGCTGGAGCCAGAAGAACCCTCCAGTTCTCTCATGTGGGTGCAGTGGCACAGGGGCCATCCTCACTGTTTTCTCAGGCCACTAGCAGAAAGCTTGATCAGAAGTAGAGCATTTGGGGAACACAACAGACAGTTAGAGCCAGCAGGGTGGGGAGGATGGACAGAATCCTCTCCTGTAGCTGCCCTTACCCTGATGAGTTGCACAGTTCTCATGTGTGTCCATGTTGATCTCAACTGCCTCATGCCTTCGGTCTGTTGAACACCTGTTCCCACTCACTCTGCCTGCCAGAGCCCAGTGCTGCCACTCCCGCCTCATCTCATCATTCATCTCGTGTTTTTCTGACACTGAACACGGGCCAAGTCCCATCGCTCTTGGAGCCTCCGCTCCCGTTTTGGCGGTCCTGATCAGGAGGGAGGTATCAGTGCCCTGGCACGAGTGCTGCCCGTCTCAGAGTGAGTTGCGGGAGGCTCTGCCCACGTCTCCCTAGCACTCTGCACAGTACCCAACACTGCTGCACACGCTTTGCTTAGAACAGAAACCACAGAAGTGAAATTAAGAGTATATTTTGATCAGGTTTCCATTTGTTCCAAATAATAGACAAAAAAATTGAACATGGCTTCAGTGGAAAATGATTTTAAATGTGCTGTCACTAGTGGGGTGTCTTGGGGAAGGAACCCAAGGACAGAACTTCATCCCTGGGCCTCCAGCCAGCTTTCCTCCCTTCTCCCCTTTGTCCAGTTTCTCCCAATGCCTTCCTCTTCCCTTTTCTCCTGTCTTTCCTTCCAGTAATGTCCTCCACTCAGGGAATGCAGAATGTCCTGTGAGCCATCTGCAATAGCTGAGATTCATGCGCAAAGCCACCCCTGGGACCAGGTGCATTCACCCATGGGCCCACCTCGTGTCAGGGCCAGGAACCGGCAGATCAGCCAGCCAGACACCCACTCAGTAACTACTGCTTGTCTGTGCATTTCCGGTTTCTCTTTGAGGAAGGCTTGGCTGTCCTCTCAGAGCCTCCCAGCCTGTGCAGTGATCACAATAGCAGTCACACACTGACACACACACAATGGATGTTGCTGTGTGTGTGTTCACTCTGGCAGCCAGTCTCCTGCAGTGTCCTGCAGCCACAGAAGGAGCCCAGGGGAACTACCCAGGAGGCCTTTAAGGACCAGGCCTGCTGTGGCTGACATTATACAATAGATTGGTCTCCTGGCTGGACTTGGCTGCCAGGTACCCTGGAGTCAGGAAAGCAGAGGCAAGACCTTGGGAACCTGCACCCCCATGAGAGACCCAAAAAAAGCCTCTGGCTCCTGGCTGTGGATAGGCCCAGCTCTAACTGTTGCAGCCATTTGGGGAGTGAATTCACAGATGACAGAACTCTTTTCTCTCAGAAGCCCTGCTTTTCAAATAAAAATGAAAAAATTTTAAAAGAAGCCTATGAAAGATGTGTGGGGAAAATGTCAACAAAAGATAATGCATGGCACCCGGCACGGTGGCGCAGTGGTTAACGTCCTCGCCTTGCACGCCCGGGATCCCATATGGTTGCTGGTTCTAAAGCCAGTGGCCCCGCTTCCCTTCCAGCTCCCTGCCTGTGGCCTAGGAAAGCAGTCAAGGACGGCCCAAAGATTTGGGACCTTGCACCCACGTGGGAGTCCCTGAAGAGACTCCTGGCTTCAGATCGGCATAGCATCGGCCGTTGTGCTCACTTGGGGAGTGAATCATCGGACGGAAGATCTTCCTCTCTGTCTCTCCTCTCTGTATATCTGCCTTTCCAATTAAAAAAAAAATCTTAAAAAAAAAGATAATGCACATCCGAGTTCGACTTTGGCAGCTTGGATGACAGCAGCCCTCGAAGCGTGGTGACTTGCTTGCAGAAAACCCAAGCCAGGTCAGACCCAATGCCTGGGACCCAGCCCATGAACACCATCACCATGCAGTGAGCCAGTCCTGGCTGTTGGGAGGCCAGTGAGCCTTTGTGCGCCAGGCTCTGCCTGCTGGCCGCCTGATGGCAAGCTCTAGTGTTTTTTGGGGTATGTAATTGCTGCCTAAAGGCAGGAACGGATAAAGCCAATGTGTGTGTAGGTGGAGGGGCCACGAATCCTGTGTGACTCCCAACACACGGGGCCACCAATCTTGCTGGCAAGTGTGAGGAACTGAGACCTGGCTGTTCAAAGGGGAGAGTCAGTATGATCCATTTGGATCAGACTGATTCATCAGCCCCATGGGAGTCCTGAGATGGGTTGTTAGCATACAGCATTGCTGACTGCCACATGCCAGTCCACATGGCTGAGGGCCTGTCTGGCAGGGTTGGATCCCAGGACATGACTAAATGTCGGAATACGGGTGAGTCACATTAGGAATGGTCATGACAACAATCAGCACGTGAGAGAACCAGGTCCGGGAATAGATTCTGTGGGGCATAAATGGGCCCAACCCTGTGGAACTACAATCCCATTGGTTAGCTTAAGAGTTGGGGTGGATATGAGCTGCGCTAGGAAATACTATGGAACTCACCAACATTCATGGGTGCTGGGGATGGTGACAGCATGGGCAGGTCCCGGCTGCAGCACCCGCACGTGCATCCTACCATAGGGTATTATGTGTGAGGTGGACTGGGCTGCAATATCCTCCAGCTCATACAAAGGCTAAGACAGAGTGGCAGGCAATGCTGGGCAAGGACCTAGCATCTGCTGGAGCATGTGAGCTCTGCGTCATGGAGAGGACCAAGTGGAGAACCTGGGAAACTGGAGAACCTATTGGGGGTCACAGCTCCTGCTGGTGAGCACGTGTTTCATGCCTGGGAATTGGGCAGCCTGAGCAGGGTAACTCCAACTGTTAGCTAATGTGTGGGTTGGCTTTGGAGAGACACGACAGGGCAGGGCCAAGCCAACCTTACCTCACCGGCAAGAGCAGAAACCAGGCTGGAACACAGGTCAAGTTCAGCTAGGTTGTCACACATACCAGATTGTATGAGACTGGTAAGGAAGCAGACAGAGCAGGGCCAGGTTCTAGCACCCACCAGTGAGTGGCAAGACTTGGTTTAGGCTAGGTCAGGATAGGCTACAGCATCCAAATACAAAGGTCATGACAGGTGAGCGATTAGGCCAAGCTGGGTCAGAGCAACCACAACCATGTGCAAAATCTATAGCTGGGAATAGACCTAGTGGGGAACTAAGGGGACACCCTGGCTGGGTTGTGGTTCCCACTGGTCAGCACAGGGCTAGAATGGGAGCCATGTTCTGGTCTAGATAAGGCTACAGCATACCTTGGCACACGTGTAGGCTGGGGCTGGGTGTACCAGACTGGGCTAGACCCCAGCAAACACTGGTGCTTGTGAGGACCAGGGTAGGTGTAGGATGGGCCAGGATATTTTTTTTTGTTCCTGATGAGGCGGGTATGAGCTGTGTCTGCGTATGGACCAGGCTAGACTGTGCTGCAATCCAACAATAATAATGGGAATGGGTTGAAGGCTGATCAGGAAAGGCCACTGGATGTGGACTGAGTAGGGCTGGTCCATGGACCCACCCATGTGTGCGAGATCTGGCAATGGGAGAGGTTCTGATGGAGGAGCCAAGGAAACTCTTCTGTCAAGACACAGTGCATACAGGTGAGCGCAAGAACTACGACAGGGTGCAGCCCAGACCAGGGCAGGGAACAGCACCCAGCGGCATAGATTGGCGCAGGTCGGGGACAAACTAAGCAGGGCAAATCCAAGCACCAGAAATGGAGTGTGGGTCAGGTCAGTTCCAGTTGCAACGCACACCATGTACATTATGTCTTGGACTGGGTGCCGGCTGGGCTGGGTTAGGCTTTAGCCCCCACTAACCTGACTAGAATTGGGGGTGGGCTGGGTAGTGCCAGGCTACAATACCCACTGGCAAAAGCTGAGGTGAGGCACGCCATGTCAGACTAGCACACGGTGCCCAACCAGTACACGGTGCCCAACCAGCTCATGCCAGACCCAGGGGGGCAAGGATAAAACAGGTTGGAGAAATGTGGAGAGTTCCCCTGCTGGAACACTACTCCCATTGGAGAGCCTGAGTTGGGATGGGGGTAGACCAGACCAGGCAGAGCTACAACACCTGTGGGCCTCATGTGAGCTATATCAGGGAAGAGCCAGGCTGGATTGAGGGCTCCTACTGGTGCAAGCATAAATCAGAGTGGATGAGGGTTGGCTGGGTTTGCTGGAGTATCAGCTGGCAGATGCTGGCACAAGGGGCTACTTCTGTCAAGCTAAACTGCAGTACCACCTGGAAAGCACATGATCCGCGAGTGGGAGTGTCCCAGTAGGGAAATAGTGGGCACCTCCCTCTTGGGTCACCACTCCCACAGGAGAGCAGGAAAACCAGGACTGGGACAGGGGTGGCTAGACAGAATGGCACCCGCCAGCATGTGTGCGGGCCGGAGAGTGGAGCTGGTTGGGTTGAAGTAGGCTTCAATGCCCACGGACACGTAGGAGAATTTAATAGGATGTGGGACAAACTGGACCAGTGTACCATGCATACTGGCAAGCACGGGAATCAGGGCAGGAGGTGGCCTGGCAGGGGTTATTGGGAGTCACCTTGACTAGGCTGCAGCTCCCAATAGTTTGTGCGAGGGCCGAGTGTGTGGTGGGCAGAATCAGGCTGGACTGCAATACCCACTGATTCATGTGGAAGGGATGGAAAAAGAACTGACCCAGCACAATTGCAACCATCAGCATGTGCACAATTGATTGGGGTGATAGACTTTGCTGGACCCAGTACTGGCATGCAGACACAAGAATCAGGTCTGGGATCACTTCAGACAAAATTTCTGTGGGGATCCCTCCAACTGAACTGCTGATCTCAGAACCCCAATCATGAAGACAAGTGCAGGTCCCATGATCTGACTGCGGAGTAGATATGTCAAAGATGGGCCTCCTCAGAAGCTCAGACCAAGCAGTGGAAAGCATTTCCAGGTGTGCATGGAGGATATAGTAGTCTATTGGAACCTGCAGAAGACACTTTGTACCTCAGCAGGATGGAGGACAGAGCATATCAATATCTACCCCCAGCCATGTTTGTGTTGAAGTGAAAATCTGGACTAATGGAGACTCTGGGGTGGACCGTATCAGCCAGTAGATTCTGGAGAGATTTTATCGTGTTTGGAATGGTGAGACTGACAGCAATTCAGATGCACATGGCTGGGCCCTAGTCCTCACACTAGTCAGTGTGTACTGCAGCCTAGCCCAGCCTGCCCTACACTCATTCTGGCTCTTGCAAGTGCCAGCAGTTGCTGGAGCCTAGCCCAAGCTAGCCAAACCCAGCCCACATGTATACCAATGGTTGTTGCAGCCTTACCCAGCCTGGTCTACCACTAGCCCTAGCTCTTGCATTCACCAGTGGAAGCTGCAGCCTAGCAGGGAAGTCCTCAAAGATCCCCTACCAGGCCCATTCTAAGCTCCTGGACTTGTAATATCCTGTAGGTGCTTCAAACCAACCTGGTACAGTCCAACTGCACGCTCAGCTCTTGCTGCCAGGTGTTGCAACTTAGCCCAACTGGATGCAGTGCACACCATGTCTTGGCTCTTGTGCGCACCTGTGGGTGCTGAGGCCTGCCTCAGCTCAGCCTGCCTACAACTCTGGGCCACTCAAATGTTGATGAGTGTTGCAGCCAGCCCCAGTGATCATGCTTCTTAAGAGAAGCTGCAGCCTAGTGCAGGAGTCCCCTTACCTGTCTTCCCCCCCAGCCCCAGATCACATGCATGCTAGTGGATTCCATGATCCTGTTTGGCATGGTGTGCCCTCAGTTCTGGTATTTTCATGTGCCAGCAGGTACTGTAACCTGGCCCATCCTGACATCCTCCCAGCCCTGGCTCCAGTGAGTGTCAGTTGAGTTCCATAGTCCAGCCTTCCTTCGTCCATCATCAAACCCAGCTCTCCATGTCAACCAGTGGTTGCTACAATCTCATAGACACGAGCTCAAGGCCCTGCAGATTCTGCTCCCAGAGCCAGTCCTCTAGCACTCTGGTGAGTGCTATGGCTCACCTCCAGCCCTAACACTCATGGGTAAATACTTCAGCCTAGCAGAGACAGGCATGACTTGCAGCTTCAGCTTTTCCATCTGCCAGCAGACGACAGGTGATACAGTTTAGCACAGCTCATGTCTCCCACATGGGCAGGTGCCTTGCTCCTGATCCAATTATGTTCTCCAAACTACCCCCCTCCAAACCACCTAGTCTTGGCTCCCTCGTCTATCTGTGAGTGCAGTGACCTATCTGTGGAAGATCCCTCAAGTCATTCCTTCCCTGTCAAACATGACTTCAGGTCCTCCCAATCCAGCATGCTCCTAGGTGCTTCCTTCAGCAGCACATGTACGAGTATGACCAGACCCAATTCCCTGGGCAATGTGCAGTTCTCCCCCAACCCCCATTCTGAGGGCCGGGATTGTGTGTCCCAGCCTGGTGTTCCCCACATCCACACATATCTTTAAAAAGTATAAATAGGTAACTGCTGGCATGCTGGTATAGTTAATACAGATTTGACATTATCCAGCACCAGAGTGCCCACCCGCTGCTGGCTCTTTTGCTCCCGGCAGTAGAACACTTGCCTAGGTGCAATGCAAGCTAGCCAGTTGCCTACAATTTAGAGTTAGGATACTTTTAAAAGGTGTGTATACATCATATGTGAAATAGTATGTCATTAACTTATGGAAGACTGGGACTATTAAGAAAAATAGGGTAAAAGACAATAGAGGAGATAAAATAGAATACTAAAATGTGACCCCACGGAAGTCAGAAAAGGAGAACTCATTGAGTCAGAGAGAAAACAAGGAGTCTACTAAGACTGATACTCGGCTGCATCAGTAACTGTGCAGATGTGGATCAAACATCACCATATTAAAGACAAAACACAAGCATTTCATGATGGCCAAATAGAGGAGTTCAGCACTTACCTCCACCAAGAAGACCCAAATCAGCTACATGTCAAGGTTGAGTGCCCAAGGGCCAGCACCTGAAAGCAGTAACAGGACAGTGGGTGGAGGGCAGGACACCAAGACACACCAGCACAGAAGAGGGGAATAAAATCCAGGTAGGAGCCCCAGAGCCAGTGAGATTCCCTCCCACAGGGGAAAGGCCGAGCAAGGGAGCACCCACACAGCCCACCAGTTTGAACCCCCAAAGTGGGCAACACCTGCCTGACAGCAATCCAGTCAGCACAGACCAGAAGCTTGGTAAGGAGGGCTCCCTTGGAAACACAGCAGCTTTGCCCCAGAGAAGTGAGGAACATGTCCTCTCCTGGCACTCAGAGCATGCAGGCTGAGGCAGGGAGGTGCCATTTACAGGAAGGAGGCACTGGTAGAAGCCATGCTATGCTAAGCCAGAAGCCTCGGTGTATCTTTCTCTCATAAACCCTGCAAACAGTCCTGAATGAGGAAGACTGAGGCTCATGGGTCCAACAGAGCAGGGGTCACCCTAACATCACAGCTCACACAGCTGCTGCAAATCTCAGTCTAAGGAACCTAGAAGTAGGGGTGCCTGCCCTTTTCTACTCTCAGATCATCCCCTGTGCCCTTTGCCACTTCCACTTACCACTCAAAGCATCACTCATTGCTGCTGAAACATGTACATACTGACACTCGGGGTCCTATGTGTTGTACAATTTCCCCTCTAAGACCCAAAGCTGTTTCTGAGTAGGGACACCAAGGGACAGTTTTTAGAGTAGGGTCTGAGCACACACTAGAGTGTGTCCATGTTCTGGTCAATGCACATTTGGGAGGGGACATTGGCAGTCACGCTTGATACTGTACCTAGCTTACTCCCAACCACAGAACAGCAAAGGGCCAGCATGGACTGGAGGTGTGGTGCAGCCACTTAAGCCACCACCTGTGATGTTTGCACCCCATGTGAGCAAGTGTTTGTGTCCTGGCTGCTCCACTTGCCATCTGGCTCCCTGCTCATGTGCCTGGGAAAGCAGCAGAGCACAGCCCAAGATTTGGGATCTTGCAGCCATGGAGGAATCCTGCCTGGAGTTCCAAGCTCCTAGCTCTGTCCCAGCTCATCCATTTGGGGAGTGTCCCTTCAAACAAGTAATTTTTTTAATGTTTATTTATTTGCATACATCTCCCATGTTTTTTTTAACAATCATTTTGATAAATTATAGTTACGCAAATCAAATTCCCTACAGTTCAACAGAGTCTGAGTAAAAATTCCTTAAACAGGACCCAGATCTCATTGCTGTGTTGCTGCAAACCAAACAGAGCAAGCTGAAATGTAAACAGCAGGCTTGTTGTTTGGCTCTGTGCAGTGCCACCTTCCCTAACCAACCTGAACCTCTGATTCTCTGCTTGCAACACCAGGAATAAAAAAATGGCTATGCTCAGAACTGTTCCAGGCCACTGAGGCAAGGCTATCATTTGCAGACGATGGCCACTTTCCATTGGAGAGAACTGATTCTGTACATGAGAATTTGTCATTTCCTGTTCAGAGTCCCTTTTCCTTCCCACTTGTCAATCGTCTGCAGACTCTATGGGACATTCCCCCGTAGCTGATCCTTCCTACTCTCCCCAGGATGGCTTCTTTCATTCTTAAGTTCATCCTCACAGTCTTGGAGATGGCTACCTCTCAAAAGTAGATCTGATTAGATTGAGCACTTGCTTTTGCGAAGACTATTACTTACTGGGATGCAGCCAGAACTCTTTTATCTTCATGAACTGAGAGCCATCACCCTTGAAGAGTATATTAATCATGCCATCTTATTTTCTGTATATTTGAGGGCTGGCATTGGGGTTTTGCTGACCCTGGAAGGAGTGTCCCTCTTGGATGAACCAGTTCCTCAGATAGTCACTAATCTACCTGCCTTTCATAGCAAACTACCCAACCCAGAACCCACAATGCCACCATTTGCTCCATCTTGTTCCTGGTTGTAGAGTGATTAGGGGACAGAAAAATCAAACAAGTAATCTTAAAAAAAAAAAAAAAAAAAAAAAGACAGAGTTCTAGTCCAAGTCTCCCTGCTTCCCTGCTTTCACTAGCCCTGAATTTGGACTAGCTAGAGATTCTTTTTTTTTTTTTTTTTTACAATCTTTACATTGTTAATTAGGGTAAAAATGGACTAGCTAGGGATTGTAACTTATGGTCTGTGCTTCAGTTAAGTCCAGCTTTGGTCCTAAGAGATCCAGACTTTCCAACAGAAGTTGGTACGTTTTTTGTTTGTTTGTTTTAATTGGAAAGGCATATCTAGAGAAGATACAGAGAACCATCTTTCATCTGCTAGCTTACTCCCCAAGTGGCTGAAGCTGACCTGATCCAAAGCCAGTAGCTTCTTTTGTGTCTCCCATACGGGCACAGGATCCCAAGGCTTTGAGCCATCCTCTACTTTTTTTCCCAGGCCACAAGCAGGGAGCCAGATGGGAAGCAGAGCAGCCAGCATACAAACCAGCACCCATAGACAATCCTAGTGGATGCAAGGTGAGGATTTAACCTCTAGGGTTTTGCATCAGGCCCAGAAGTTGGCAAGTTTCTATGCCCCTGCAAGGATTCCTCTTGCCTGCAGCTCCACGCAGGGGATTCAGTACCCACAGACTGTCTCTGTCCCCCTGCTCCCATCTCACCACATGGCCCATGCAGAGTGCCTGGGAATACTCCCTGTTCTGTTGCAGCACCACATCTTTCTCTCAGATCCATCTACTCAGAAAGCATCTGGGGAACCTGCCTCTCCCAATCAGCATTAGTGACTTTGGGCGTCTATGAGCTCACCCTAGTCCTGGAGTCAGTGCTGATCTCAGCTGTGTTTGCTGGAAGCCTCTATGCCAGGGCCACCTGCTATACCAGCAGGAACTGTTCACAATACCTGAGAAGCTCCTCACTCCAAAACTTCCCTCAGGAAATCACTGGAGACCTGTATGTATCACAGGGTTCCCAGCAACTACACTGGCCCACAGCATCACCCCAGATGAGCATAATAACACTTGAGGAAATCAAAACGTGAGGAGAAACAGATGAAATGCAGAATTCAAAGGGGAGGCTGATGCTGTGATACAATGGGCTAAGCCACTGTGTGTGACACTGGCATTGTGGGGGGGGTCTGGAGGAAGATCCTGACTGTGCAGGCTCAGCCCTGACTGCCATGGCCATCTGGGGAATCAATCAGTGAGTGGAAGATCTCAATATTCTTTCTCTTTGTCTCACTCTCTTTCAAATAAATTAATGACTCCTCAGAAAAAAAGTCAAAGCAATCATTATAAGGTTATTCCAACAGACAGAAGAGAATACCGATACACAGTTAAACAAAATTAGGAAATCAGTATATGGTTTGAATAAGAAATTCAGCAAAGAGAATGAGACTGAAAAGGAATGAATAGAAATATTAGGAATGGAAGAACTCAATAAGTCAAAGTTAAAAATACAACTGTTGGGGCTGGTATTCTAGCACCTAGGATCAGGCTGCCATGCAGGCATCTCATACGGGCACGAGGTCAAGTCTTGGCTACCTAGCCTATGTACTTGGCAAAGCAACAGAAGATGACCTGGGAGATCCAAAGGAAACTCCTTGCTCTTGGCTCTGGTCTAGCCGAGCTCTGCCATTGTGGACATATGGGAAATGAATCAACATATAAGGGACATCTCTCTCTTTCGACCTCACTCTCTCTGTGTAACTTTTTCAAGTACAATAAATAAATTTTAAAGAAAAATAAGTGAGAGGGGGCGGCACAGTGTGAAAAAGTCTTCAGATCAAGCAGAAGAAAGAACAGCTGAACTTGAAGGTATCTTTTGAAATATTGGTAAAAAAGAATGCAACAGTGCGTGATATCTCTTAACTATTCTACACAAGTCAATATTTAAATTTTGGAAGTCTCCCCCAAACAAAAAAAAAGAGTGGCTCAGAAAACCTAGTCGGGTGCTGGTGTGCTACATGTGACACATCCAATACAGGAGCTGATTCAACTCCTAACTACTCCACTTTTAGTTCCGTTCCACTTATGTGGAAAATCTAGATGGAGTTCTGGGTTCTGGCTTTTATTGTGGCAATTTGGGGAGCAAACCAGTTTGTGGAAGCTCTCTCTGTCTCTTCCTTCCAAACCAACAAATAAAATCTTTAAAAATGAAAGAACCCATTCAATGACACAACAAAGGAAAGCTTCAATTTGGAATATATGGAAACCCACATATATGAAGCTGACAGAATCTCGAAGGAACATGAACAGAAAAAAACCCTTATTATGATATAGTGAAACTTTCAAAGGCACAGCACATGGAATTATAAACTGTGTGATTTTTAAATGAACTCATTAAACTGACAGCAGAGTTCTCAACAGAAAACTTAAAAGACCAGAAAAGAATGGAGAGAAAATCTGTTTTGAAATTAAAAAAATTAAAACCTATCAACCAAAAATACGTTTCCAGTGAAGTTTTGTTTCATGAATGAAGTGACTTTATAAAACAAACACAATATAAAGATTTTTTATCACTATCCAATCAGAATTACAAAGGATAATTAAGGAAATATTGTATACAAAAGCAAACAGACGGGCCCAGCGGCGTGGCCTAGCAGCTAAAGTCCTCACCTTGTACATGCTGGGATCCCATCTGGGCGCCAGTTCTAATCCCGGCAGCTCCACTTTCCAACCAGCTCCCTGCTTGTGGCCTGGGAAAGCAACTGAGGACGGCACAAGACTTGGGACTCTGCACCCACGTGGGATACCCGGAAGAAGTTCCTGGATCCTGGCTTCGGATCAGCATAGCATTGGCCGTTGTGGTCACTTGGAGAGTGAATCATCAGACAGAAGATCTTCCTCTCTGTCTCTCCTCCTCTCTGTATATCTGACTTTCCAATAAATAAATCTTAAAAAAAAAATAAAGCAAACAGGCTACTTTCATTGTGAAAATGTGACTTCTACAGGAAAACAACAAACATTTGAAAAAACAAGAAATTAAGAAAAAAAAACCAGGACCAACTCATTACCAAGTAATTGTACACTGGATGCAAATGGACTCAATTCTGAGAAACACAGATTAGATGAATGAATTTTAAAGAATAATAAATGGACCCAGTAATATGCAAAAGGCTGCCTACAAGAAACAAACTTCATCAGTTAAAATAGAGTGCAAGTGAAAGAATGCGAAAAGTTAGTAAGCCCAGCATGGTAGCCTAGTAGCTAAAGTCCTTACTTTGCATGCACCTGGATCCCACATGGGTGCTGGTTCATATCCTGGGTGTTCCACTTCCTATTAAGCGGCTTGCAGTTGAGGAAGGCCAACTGTGGCCACTTGGGGAGTGAACCAACAGATGGAAGATCTTTGTCTCTCCTTCTCTTTGTAAATCTGACTTTCAATAAAAAGCAAAAATCTTTTTTGTTTTGATTTCTTCATTTGTATTCCAAAGTCATATATAGAGAGAGGAGAAGCAGAGAGGAAGATCGTCTGTCCGATGATTCACTGCCCAAGTGATCACAATGGCTGTAGCTGTGCCAACTCGAAGCCAGGAGCCAGAAATTTCCTCCAGGTCTCCCATGGGGGTGTAGGTTCCAGAGGCGTTGAGCCATCCTCAACTGCTTTCCCAGGCCACAAGAAGGGAGCTGGTTGGGAAGTGCAGCAGCCAGGATTAGAACTGTTGCCCATGTACGATCCATATGTGTTAAAGGTGAGGAATTTAGCTGTTTTGAAACCATGACTGGCCTAAAAGCAAATAAATAATAAAAAATATATATATATACTCCATGTTAATGGAAATTGAAAGTGAGCAGAGATTCACCAGGCTTATAGTAGATAAAATAAACTTTAAGACAAAAATTGTTAAAAAGAGACCATAATCCTACATAATGGTAAGGAGATCAATTTAACAGACAATATGACCATTGAAAATACATACACAACTAATGCAAGAGCACCATTGTATAAACACAAGTTTAGTAGATCCTAAAGGAGACTTAAGCAGTAATAATAATGGGCTAATTCAAACTCCACTTTCATCTATGAACAATTCAACAAGACAAAAAAGTCAACAAACAAATAACAAACACAATACACACATAGACCATGTGGACCCAACACACTTGTACACTATCCCACCTCACACTTGTAGAATGCACATCCTTTTCATCAGCACATAGAACAACAGGACTGATCATACAATAGAAAATAAAACAAATCTCAAGACATTAAAAAAGACTGGCTCCTGTCTTAGGTCTGGCCAGGCTCAGCTTTTACAGCCACTGGGAGAGTTAACAAGTAGATGGGATGGAAGATCTCTTCATCTTGGCCACTCTCTCTGTCACTCTTCATTTCAAATACATACAATTAATCTTTTTTTAAAAAGTCACTTGAATGAGACACAAAAGAGAAAACAATGGTTGCTATAGAAATAGAATCAGTCAGAACTATTAAGAACATATACCAACAAATCAGGAAATTTGGAAGAAACTTTGAAATCTACGAGAACATGTAATTTACCAAACTTGAGTCACAAAGACAGAGAACACTTGAACAAATAACTGGTAATGCAATAGCTCAGGACCAAATGCCTTCACTAATGACTTCTCCCAAACCTCCAAGAAACAGCTAATACCAGTTCTTGTCAAACTGTTTTGAATTACTGCAGGAATATTTTGACAGGCCAACAGGCTCTTTCTTGGCTGAGAAAGAACTTGATGAGAACAATCCCAGTCACAGTAGCTACAGAAATACACACAGGGGCGGGAGCAGTGAAGCAGGCTGATCCTCTGCTGCAGCACTGGCATCCCATATGGGCACTGGCTCATGTCCTGGCTGCTTCACTTCCCAACCCAGTGACTGGGAAAGCAGTGGAGAATGGCCCCAGTCCTTGGAAACCTGCACCCATGTGGGAGACAAGGAAGGCGTTCCTAGCTCCCAATCTCACAATGGCCCAGCTCTGGCCACTGCAGCCATTTGGAATGGAAACTCTATGTAACTCTGCCTTTCCAAGTAAAATAATTTAAAAACGCACACACACACACACACACACAACATACATATATAGCCTGAGATAAATGTAAGGATTAGAGGATATCTACAATGAAAATTTGAAAACACTGATGAAAATAAACTGAAGATACCCAACAACAAAATGAAAACAATTCCCATGCTCAAAGATTACAACAATGCAAATTATCAAAATGTCCATGTTACTGAGAGCATTCACAGACCCCACCAAAATGCCAGGGACATTCTAAAAGAACTAGAGAAAGAACTAGAGAAACAATGCTGAATTTCATATGGAAACAAAAAAGGCCTCAATAAGCAAAGCAATCTTGAACAATAAACACAAAGCTGGAGGCATCACAAAACTATATCTGAAGACATTCTACAAGTCTATTGTAGCTAAAATAGAGCGATAGTGGCATAAAGACAGAACAACAGAACAGAAAAGAAGCTCCAAAAGTAAATGAATGCATCTATATCCAACTCATCTTTGGCAAAGATGTTAAAAACATTACCTATAGAAAACTCAGTCTATACAATAAAGGATTTTACAAAACTTGGATTTTAAGATTTTGTTTGAAGTACCCTTTATTATATCAAAAAAGTTAAGTATTTAAGGCATAACCTGAGACTTGTGCAAGCCTACACTGACATTCAAATGCTGAAAGATGACCAAAGAGAATAATTTAATGAGGAAAATGCAATTATTTTAGCAAATTAGACTAAATAACTCGATATTCGCAAAGGGAAAAAAAATGAACCCTGGCCCATACTTAAACCACTATCAAAATTTAATTCAAGATGGGCATTTGGAGAGTAAAACAGAGGACATTTGGGGTTAGCTATCAGAATAGAAAAATAACCAATACAGAACAATGGATAAATTTGCCTGTCAAATTTCACTGTCAAATAGATGAGGAGAAACATTCTCAACACAAATACTGAGAAAAAGACAAGTAGCCAGACTACATGTAAAACTGCAACTTGATTATAGTTATTAGGTTACTGCAAATTAAAACCAAAATGCAGGACGGCCATCTACACTTTATAATATTGAAGTGGAGAAAACACTGACAGGATTGATGTTTCTAATGATGGGATTGCTCACTCGTTCCTTACATTTATACACAGGCAGACACCAAAACTAGTGTGGGGAGCAGTCTAAAGACAGGAACTGTCAGCACTCACAGAAACCGTCAGCACTCACAGAAACCACTATTAACCTGCCCATTATATTCCTAACTTCTAAAAAGGTGGCCACAACTGCAGGTCTTCATAAAATTTATGAAAACACACATTATGGAAAAGCTAGGCAAGAATTTCACATCTTTTTTTGGCAGTAAGAGAAGCATTTTAATTTCATATTCCAAGAACTTCCTAAAGTTCTCTTCCTGTTTAATCAGTTTACTGGCTAACAATGAAGCAAAACCTTTAGCAGACTCAAAGTATTACATTTTATCAATACGTGTTTTTATGTCTAAGAGGCTTCACACTTTTTTCTGTGTTCATACTACCACCATGAGCCAAGTGGAGGGACTAGGGTTACCAGACAGACAAAACAGACAACACACAGTGGATCATTCTTGTGAACAGAAGGCCCTTTACTCAAAGTCAAACTGCTCTTTTATAGTCTGCTTGGCCCCTCCCAGCATTTTCCCAAGGCTTAAACAACACCTAAGCTCCCCTGAGGGGATGTAAAAAGGGGAAGCAGGAAGGAAGCAACTTGCAGTCAAGCCAGGACCTAAATATATCAGGCCAAGATTGCCCAACCTATTATACCTTAAAAAACAAGCTAAACTGTGGAGTTAACCCTTGGGAGACCAAGGCCTACAGGCTACAGGAAAGTGGATAAGACCACTGCTTCCACATTCTCTTTTTCTCCTTCCTATATCTGAGGAAAAGGGAAAGACAAAGGAAAAAGCCACACCTACCCTTCCAGTCATCCCAGGGTCCCCCAATGTGGGGCATGCTCCAAGGGCTTTGCTCAAGTGGTTTTGGTAGCTCAACAGTTTTGAATTGCTGCCAATCTCGCCATTCCAAGCACAATGAAATCTCTTCAGAATCCACTGGCTGACATAGTTCACCTTAGTGTCTCGACTTGCCCGGATTTTCACTGCCAACACTTGGCTGGGCTAGCTGATCAATTTGTTCTGTCCTCTGTTGTGGTATCAGGTGTCCTCTGCAGGTTCCCACGTACTATCATATCCTCCATGTGCACCTGGATGGATATGCTGTCCACTGCCCTGTCTGAGACACTGAGGAGCCTCAGCTTTGACACATGCACTCCACGGTCAGACCATGGAACCTGCACTTCTCCTCATGGTTGGGGTTCTGAGTCCAGCAGTTTGATAGGGGGGCATCCCCAAACAAAGTTTGTCTGAAGTGATCCCAGACCAGATTCTTGGTGTGCTTGCCAGTACACTGTCCGGTACAGTCCATCGTCCCTATCAGCCTATGCATATGCTAGTCATTGCAATTGTTGGGTCAGTTCTGCCTCCAGCACCATCTTCCACACAAACTAATGGGTGTTGCCGCCCAGCCTGATTCTGCCCACCACACACTTGGCCATGGAAACCAGTAGGAGCTGCAGCCTAGTTGGGGCAACTCCAAATAACCCTCACCAGGCCCACCCCCTGCCCTGGTTTCCATGCTTGCCAGTATGTACAGCAGACTGGTCCAGTCTTTCCCACACCCCATTTAGCTCTCCTACTTGTCAATGGGCATCGAAGCCTAGTTCAACCCAACCAGCCCCACTATCCATCCCACATACTTGCTGACAGTGCCACTCTCTGTCTAGTCACGCCTGCCCAAGTCCTGGTTCTCATGCTCACCAGGCTTGCCCCATGTCAGAAATCGCCAACTCCTCAATTGCTTCCAGAATATGCTTCAGCCCCTCTGGCATGGCATTTAAAGTTTTCTCAATTTGATAACAAAACTGATGCCACTCCATTTTAAAGAAGTTCTGCCTGCTAGCTGGAAGGCAACCTCTACAGAAGCAGACAAGAAGGGATTCAGGTTCATGGTTTAGGACAGAGAAATTCCCTCCATGATCTTGTAATGGAAACAGGCTAATCCAACAGTTATGGCCTTTTAGTTGCTAGCATGACACAAAGGCCAAAAAAATGTTCAAAAACAGTATTTCCAGCAATATTGTTCAACTTGAGGGGAGAGGAGACTTTAACCCAGTCTCTTTGCAATCTCTCTCTCTTTTTTTAAGATTTATATATTTTTATTGGAAAGGCAGACATATAGAGTGGAGGAGAGACAGAGAGGAAGATCTTCCATCTGATGATTCACTCCCCAAGTGCCCAGAACGGCTGGAGCTGAGCCAATCCGAAGCCAGGAGGCTCTTCCGGGTTCCCCATGCGGGTGCAAGGACCCAAAGATTTGAGCTGTCCTGGACTGCTTTCCTAGGCCACAAGCAGGGAGCTGGATGGGAAGTGGAGCCTCCGGGATGAGAAGTGCTGCCTGTATGGCATCCCGGTATGCTATCATGCCAGGCCCTCTTTGCAGTCTGCTAACAAAGAATGTGGGTCATGATCCTAATCCAGACAACCAGATGCTGACTTGTATAAATGTGACCAACCACAAGGATTCAGTTATTAAACCAGGAAGAAGTCTTCTACAGAACCACTCCTAAGCAGTAAGGGAGACAGACCCTGAAAAGGGGAAGAGTCAGGCAGTCCAGAAAGGCTGCTGAGCTCACCTGGAAAAGGGGGCACAGTTCCCATGGAAGGCTCAAAGAAAAGAGTTCACAACACAGTTGGGGGGAAAGGCATGGAACCCTACCTGGGCAGGTGTGGACTGAAGGAGCTGAGAACACAGCTGAGAGCCTTGCAAAGCCTGAGCAGGGCTGAACCATCTATGCTCAGCAGTGACAACTTCTACTGAATAGTACTTTTTATGCTAAGTCACACTTAGAGGGAATCATCAACTCACGTTGTCAGTTCCCAGAGAGCTGACACCTTTTCTCATTAACCTTGTCTTTTGCCAGTGTTCCAGAAGGCAATGCTTTGCATGTGAGTTCAGTGATTTTGCTAAACAAAACATCTGAAAGGATATGGAGGGTGGGAATACAGCAAGGATTCAAAGAACACATCACATCCATATAAACAATATAAACAAACATAATCAATCTCCACACACAGAGTATGCTGGAGGGGCTGGTCAAAGGAGGAGGGTATCTTAGTCAGATACTACATGAGGTGACCTGCCTTAATCCATTATGGAGAAACACAAAGATACAGCAACAATACGTATTAACTGAGATGCTACCTTTTCATGCTATGGACTAACAATCCAAAAGAGTAAACTTGCTAGGGTCACAGATTAGGAAGCCTTCAGGGTAAGCGCTTGTTCTACTTTGTAAAAGAAATTGCATCAAGCTTTAGAGTTGATTTTAACAGATTTCATCTCTATTCTAATGTCAAGAGTTGAAAGGGGCTTGTCTATCTAAGAAGATTTGGAAAAAAAAATCACATTTCCTTATCACATCCCTTTAAGGTAAAACAAACAAACAAAACACACACACACACTATTGCATTATTTTCACTTTAAAAGCAAGAAAAACTAGGACTCAGGAATCTCAGCAAAGGTATACTCAGCTCAGGTAAGAGAGCTGCAGGCATATGTACAAGGTCTCCCCATTTGGGCATGTATCTATGTGCACTCAGACACTTTGCATTCTCTAATGATGTGGTGTAGCATTCTGTCTACATCAAGTGGGTCAAGTTGCTTAGTTCAAATGTCTACATTGTTACCGATTTTCCCATCTGTTCTACTTACTGAGAAAAAGACACCTTTATCTCTTCAATGGGGATTGTAGATGTGCTCAATTCTTCTTTTAGATCTGCCCTTTCATACAGTTTACGTCTTTGAATAAAAGCTCAATCTGCAAGGGTTGGAAATGTGTTCAAATCTTTTTTCCTGAAATCTCTAAAGTAAACCTGGAGAAACCCAATCTGGTCTCAGCAATGCCTGGCCCAGTCCCTTCCCATTTCACCACCTCTGGGGTGTGGTGGGATTGCCAACACTGGCCTAGAGGCCCTCACTGGACACTCCTTCCTGGGATGGGCCAAGTGCACAGGTGCATCTGGCAAAGCCAATGACTCCTACATCATGCTCCTCCCACTGCACTTCCCCCACGATTCCCCACCTGAGGGCAGCTCACCTTGTATGCCTGACAGCCCGAAGTCCTGCCGAGTGAGGAAAATGGCATGATCGTGGTACTTGTCGTGGTCTGTGTCTGGCTTCTGCTGCAGGCAAGCCCAGTGGCAGACATTCTCCAGGCTCTGGAAAGGGTTCCTGATCTTGATGAGGCTCAAGGACTGCAGGGAAAAGGGGGGTTCTGAGGAGAGGCTTGGCATGGTCCCTCCAACTGGGGTTGGAGAGACATGGCCCTCAGTGCCCTGGCGAGGCCAGCTCAGCATGGGACTCCCGCTGCTCTCCCTTCTTTTGAATAAGGAGGGGTTTCCCAGCACCTTCACACGAAGTCCCTGCTGGGTTCTCAGGGAAGACACTGAGCCCAAACTCCTAAGCTGTCTCACACAGTCCCTTCACCTTCCTCCAGGTGCAGGAGGGCCGCTGTATCAGACCCCTAGTCTGAGTGGGCCCTGGGCAGGATATAGGTGCAGGGGACCGGAAGGCCCAGTCAGACCTGCAAGCCCAGAGGAAGGGAGCGAAGGCCTTGCCTTTCTCCCACTTGAAGGCACTTACCAGGCACAAAACAAACATGGTAAAGGGAACTACAAGAGACAGAACCATGGGCCATGTAAGGGACAGGGCCATAAGCCGCTGATCCCACAGGGACACAGGGACAAGAACGTCCTGAGATGGTCCAACCCCAAGTGGCTGAGGTCAGCCACAGAACTCCTCCCCAACCCCCAGGCCTGTGCACCTGCCATGCACAGTGGAGCACTGGCCCACACTCTCAGGGAGCAAAGGCTCAGAGAAGTCGCTTGTTCCAGGGTGTACAGACAGGGAGAAACTGAACTCAAAACCAGGATGCCAGAAACGCAACTCTCGTTCTGTCCACTGTCTAAAACATTCTCTCTAAATACAGCATGTGGGCCTGCCATTGTAGCCTACCAGCTAAAGTCCTCACCTTGTATGCACTAAGATCCCACATGGGCACCAATTCATGTCCCGGCAGCCCCACTTCCCATCCAGCTCCCTGCTTGTGACCTGGGAAAGCAGTCAAGGACAGCCCAGGCCCTTCAGATCCTACACCCACGTGGGAGGCCAGTAAGCACCTCTGGGCACCTGACTTTGTATCAGCTTAGCCCCGGCCATAGCGGCCCCTTGGGATGGTGAATCAGCAGATGAAAGATATTCCTCTCTGTCTCTTCTCCTTGTTGTATGTCTCACTTTCCAAAAAAAGAAAATAATCTTTAAATAAATGTATAAATAAAGCACGTGCCAAATTGTCTCGGCAAGGGGAGGGGCTGCATCTCTACCACAGGTATTTTGGTTTCTGCTCTTACCACCTGCAACCATCAGAGAGAGCGATGATTAGAACGGGAGCCCATATGGGATCCCGGGCATGCAAGGCCAGGATTTTAACCACTTGCGCCACTGCGCCGGGCCCTGGAAAGTATTTTAACTCCATTGGCTCACTCATTTATTTTAAAGCCTGCTTTTATATCAGCACAAAACACAGCCCGCCCTCCACACCTGCAGTTCATCATCCTCAGATTAAGCCAGGTGCTACCTGAAAATAGTTCCATCTGTACATGATGGGGGTGGGACAGGGGAGCGAGGCATGTAAGTCACATCTTAAAATAGGCCCCAGAGCAAGGGAGGGCCAGGCCTGCCCTGTTTCTAATATCCCTCTGGCCTCTTGTGAGAACTGGCAGCATCCCATGACAATTTACCAAATCCCTTCTGTGGGCCACCCCTGAGAACCCAGAAGGGCCATCACCACATTCTGAGACTCCCAACACCCAAACTCTTGGGCGACAACCACATCCAAACAGCAGCAGCATCCAGGACAAACTGGCAGTGCCTACGTCAGAGGGAAATTCATTCCCGGATTCCTCACCCAAGTACCTGCATCCAGCCAAGCCTGAAGCCTGCCCAGCATGCCGCTGCTGCGGGACACAGGTCAGCATCCAGACTTACACACATGGCCATGAGCAGGACCCAGGGCTCCTCACCAGGTCAGGCAAGTGGGACTGTCCCATGCGGCCATCTGCTTCCCAACACAATGGACCAGGGAGACAGTGAGAGGTCACACATTCAAGACAAAACCACTGTCTGTGTAATCTAATCACACTTGGTCCAAGCCCAGGGGTGGGACTTGGCCAGGCCACAAGCTCCCAAAAGTAGGGTTACCAAGACTGCCTTAGAGACTGCCTGCTTCCGACAGGTCTCATTCAAGAAGTTCCTGGGACTGGCACGGGAGTACAGTGACTTGTAAATGCTGGCATCCTATAGTGGAGCTCAAGACCCAATAGCTCCACTTCTGATCCAGCTCCAGGCTAATTTGTGGAGCTAAACAGGGGAAGATGGCCTAAGTACTTGGGCCCCTGGCAATCACCCACATTGGAAATACAGATTTCTAATTGGTAATTCCAGGCCTGCATTTGCTTCGGTCCAGCCTCAGTCATTGCAACCATTTGGGGAGGGAGCCAGCAAATTGAGGATATCTCTCTCTGTTTTATAACTCTACCTTTCAAATAACTACACTAAATATTTTTAGAAATCTCTTTGTGGTAAAAAAAAAAAAATCTCTCTTGTGACAAGAGTTGGTTGTGAGTTTTGCTGTTATTCCTTATAGATACGAGAGCAGAGCCATGTGCTTCCTCCTTTGTGGAGACCAGGGATCACCAGCCTAGGGACCAGCTGTGATGTCCCACTCCAAGAGAGGACAGCTCTGGCTACACACTCCAACATCAGGCCCAACAGGCAGGGGACACAGCCAAAGGCAGAGCCAGGCACAAGGGGGTGATGCCAGCAGGCTAGGGCCAAGTAGAAGCTTCACCCACTGTGGCTGGGCTTCCTGAGGACCTGAGAAGATGCTGCCAGCAGGATGTGAGAGGAAGGAAGCCCTATACCTGCTCAGCTGTGCTGGCAGGGCCCTGAGGAGTCCTCCCCGTGGGATAAGGAAGGGCAGCACCAGGCAGCAGTGAGGGCTGTAGCAAGCCATGGACGCTGTCAGTGTTTACCATCATTCTGAACAGTGGTAAGTCTGTTCTGCATAGCTCAGATGAGGCTCCCTGCCTCCTACATGTCTCCTAGCACCTCCTCCCTGGAGACCAAGGTCACCTCACAGGAAACTGGAGAACAAGGCCAGCAACACCCCATCAGCAACCATAGAGGGCAGGTCAAGCCAGCCGTTAACTCTGGATCTATAATGACCATCCTACTCAACAGCAAATGTTGGCTCTGACCAAAATTTATTCTGTGGACAGAACAAAATCCACAGCTGGCCCTGATCCCTGGCTGTATCCTCCATCCTCCTCAAAGCTGTGTTTAAGCTGTTTGCTTCAGCCTCACAGTGCAACAGGGTACAGATTCCAGAAACCCCTACAGATACAAAAATCTACAATGTTCAAGTCCCTCATTAGAAATGTTGCTTTTGCTGCTAGTTTCATGGCATAGCGGGTAAAATTACCTCCTGTGCTATGGGATCCAAATGGAAGGCGGTAAATGTCCTAGCTGCTCCACTTATGATCTAGCTTCCTGCTAATGGCTCCAGGAGAACCAACAGAGGATGACCCAAGTGCTTAGGCTCCAGCACCCATGGGGGGGGGGGGAACCCAGAGAAAGCTCTTGGCTTCAGGCTAGCACAGAGCTGGCTCTTGGGGACACCTGAGGGACCAACCAATGAAGAAAGAGCGCTCTCTCTCTCTCTTTGGAACTCTGGTTTTCAAGAGTTGCTTAGTGAACCCGAGCTGTGAGTGGTTCCAATGGAGCAGTGATGGCATGGCAGCATTACTGAGGAGAAGGTGCAGGATGAGGGTGGGTGATTGGTAAGGATGGTGCTGGAGCCACAGCACCTAGGGCCACTGTCATGGGGTCGTCTTTGCTATAGAGATCCCTAGATTGGTAAGAGGCTGGCAGCTTTGCTTTGGGCAGCTCTCCCAACGCGGGTCAGGGCTGGGAGCAGGCCAGGCTGGGCCAGTTCATAGCACCCACTAGGAGATGTAAGAACCAGGATGGGGTACAGGACAGGCTGAGTTGGGTCACAACATAAGCCAGTTCCCTTTAGTGACAGAACTGGGAGCAGTCCAGGTCAAGCCAGGCTACATGGCAGGCCATGCCAGGCTTAGCCACAGCACCCACCACCACATGTAAGACCTCTTGTGGTGGAGGAAAATCCCAGGAGGGGTACTGAAGGGGCTCCCCTGTTAGGCCAGTGTACCCACTGCTGAGCAGAAGACCTAGGACATGGGGCTGACCAGACTTGGCAGGGCTACAACACTTGTTGGCCTGCATTGAGCTGGGTTAGCAGGAGTCAGACTGGGTCAACTGGCTATATCCACTGGGGCATGCATGAGCCAGAGTAAGTGCAGGCTGCTCAGGCTTTGCTGCAGCATCAGTTGGCATGCTGGGAATGGGAACAAATCCTGTGAGACTACACTACAGAACCACCTGGAAAGTGCAAGATCTGGGGTTGGAAGCAGGCCTAATTGGGACACTTGGATATCCCTCTATTGGGGTACAGCTCCCACCAGTGAACATAAGAACCAGGGCTGAGGCAGGCCTTGCTGGACAGGTGGTTGTACCTATCAGCATAAGTATGGGTGGGACATGGTACCGGTCAAGTGAACTAGGCTGCAGCTCGCACTCATGTGTACAAAAGTCAAATGGGATGCGGGATAGACTAGACAGTCTGCTGCACATGCTGGCAAGCACAGGAACTAAGTTTGGGGTGGACCTGGTGCAGTTATTGGGGGTTGCTCTGACTAGGCTACAGTTCCCACTGATTTACATGCGGGCCAAGTGTGTGGTGCACAGGGATGGGCTGGGCCACAGTATCCATTGATTTGTGTAAGAGATGAACTGCGGACAGAATTGACTCAGAAACTGCAACCACCGGGGGTGGGGGGAAGCAGTGCTGAGGTGGGTCAAAAACTGAGCCAGACTCCACACTAGCTGACACACAAGACTCAGGTCTGGGGTTACCACAGATAAGGTTTCTTTGGGGACTTCCTTCCCATACTCCCAGACTGGACCACTGGACTCAAAACACCAAGCACAGGGAAAATCACAGCATCTGTGGTCTGACCGTGGAATGCATGTGTTAGAACTGGGCCCCACACTTGCTAATGGCAGTGCAGTGGATGACATGCCTAGAAGCACATGATAGACATGACAGCTAACTGAAACCTTCAGAGGACGTCTGGTACCATGGCAGAGGATGGAAGACAGAATAAATTGGACAACTCTCCTGGCCAAGCTTTGACAGCAAGTATCCAGGCAAATTGAGTCTCTAAGATGAACTATTTCAGCCAGCAGACCTTGGAAGGATTTCCTCAACCTTGGAGCAATGAAGTCAACAATGTGTTAGAAGTGTCGAAATCACGAGCAATACCCTTGGAAAATGCTCCACATCAGGACCCTGGGATGACATCAAGTGGCCGTCCTGCATCCCCAGGGTGCTGATGCAGTTGGGCTGCTGGAAGTGGCCCTCCTCCCTTCCTTCCCATTTGACCCAGGAACAGAAAGAAAACAAAACAAGAAAAGAAAGAAAGAAAGACAGTGTGAAAGAGAGACAAAGACAATGAGAGAAAGAAAGAAACAAACAAACACTTGGAAAAAATGGTCTCATCCACTTTCCCCTGTTCCTTTGTCCACACCACAATCAGCAGTCCACAGGTGTATACATCCTTCTCAACTAGGTAAACATGAGCAAAATAAAATTAAAAGGAAAAGAACACACAGATCTAATGCATTGCTGTTGTTTCAAATGGATGAGTAAGGACTGGCAAGGATGTTGGAGGCTTAGGTGGGAGATACATTCTCCAAAAGGTAGAAGATAATTAAGAAAGTATTATACACCAAAGCAAAAAAATCCTACTTTCATTGTAAAAATTTGAATTCTACTAGGAATGTTCAACAAATATCTGAAGAAATAAAAAATTGAAATAAAACAGGACCAACTCATTACCAGTAATCATAACACTGAATGTAAATGGACTAAATTCTGAGAAACACAGATTAGATGAATCAATTTAAAAATAATAATAAAAGGACACAATAATATGCAAAAGGCTGCCCACAACAAACAAAATTCGTCTGCAAAAATACAAAGTATAAGCGAAAGAATGCAAAACCATAATAAGCCTGGCATGGGAGCCTATTGGCTAAAGTCTTCGCCTTGAATGCACCAGGATTCTATATGGATGCCAGTTCATATCCTTGCTGCTCTACTTCCCATCCAGCTCCCTGCAGTTGAAGATAGCCAATTATGGCCACTTGGAGAATGAACCAACAGATGGAAGATCTTTGTCCCTTCTTCTCTTTGTAAACTTGACTTTCCAATAAAAAGCAAACAAAAAAATATTTTTTTAAAATTTGCTCTTTTACTGTAAAGTCAGATACACAGAGAAGAGATGAGAAAGAGAAGAAGATTTTCCATCCAATGATTCACTCCCCAGGTGGCCACAACCGCCAGTGCTGTGCAAATTCAAAACCAGGAACCAAGAACTTTCTCCAGGTCTCTTATGAGGGTGCAGGGTCCCAATGCTCTGGGCTGTACTCAACTGTTTTCCCAGGCCACCAGCAGGAAGCTGGATGAGAAGTGGGGCTGCTGGGATCAGAACCAGTGCCAATATGGGATCCCAGCATGTCCAAGGTAAGGACTTAATTGCCTTAACACTTCCCCTGGCCCAAAAGTAAATAAATCGAAAAAAAAAGAAGCAAAAAATATACTCCAGGTAAATAGAAATTGAAAATGAGCAGGGATTAACCATGCTTATCATAAACAAAGTAAACTTTAAGACAAACATGGTTAACGAGACCATGATCCTACACAATGATAATGAAATCAATTTAACAGACAATATAACCACTGCAAGTACATATACCCCTAATGCTAGGGCACCATTTAATATAATTTAGTCGATCTAAAAGGAGACTTAAGTTGTAATAATACCAGGTTAATTCAAGCTCCACTTTCATCTATGGACAAATCAACAAGACAAAAAAGTCAACCAAGAAATAACAAACTCAATACACACAAGGACCAAGTGGAGCCAGCTCCTGTCAGCAGAGCCAGTAATTTGGACAGGGAGAGGGTCTGAGGATGAAGCACCAAGAGACCAGTCATGGTGGAAGTCTCTCCAAAGCCTCCCTTTTTCCTCCTTTCAGTATTCTTTCCCGCAAGTTCTTTAGCCAGACAACAGCATGCCAATGAGTCCCATTAGTCCAGGTGCTTTTAGCCACAACCCCATTTCCTGTTACTGCTCAGCTTAACCAGTGCTAATTAACTCCTTCCCTACAACAGACCCAACACACTTGTACACTATCCCACCTCACACTTGTAGAATGCACATCCTTTTCATCAGCACATAGAACAACAGGACTGATCATACAGTAGAAAAATAAACAAATCTCAAGACATTAAAAAAGACTGGCTCCTGTCTTAGGTCTGGCCAGGCTCAGCTTTTACAGCCATTGGGAGAGTTAACAAGTAGATGGGATGGAAGATCTCTTCATCTTGGCCACTCTCTCTGTCACTCTTCATTTCAAATACATACAATTAATCTTTTTTTAAAAAGTCACTTGAATGAGACACAAAAGAGAAAACAATGGTTGCTACAGAAATAGAATCAGTCAGAACTATTAAGAACATATACCCACAAATCAGGAAATTTGAAAGAAACTGATAAATCTACAGGAACATGTAATTTACCAAAGTTGAGTCACTTGAACAAATAACTGGTAATGCAATAGCTCAGGACCAAATGCCTTCACTAATGACTTCTCCCAAACCTCCAAGAAACAGCTAATACCAGTTCTTGTCAAACTGTTTTGAATTACTCCAGTAGTATTTTGATAGGCCAACAGGCTCTTTCTTGGCTGAGAAAGAACTTGATGAGAACAATCTCAGTCACAGTAGCTACAAAAACACACACAGGGGCAGGAGCAGTGAAGCAGGCTGATCCTCTGCTGCAGCACTGGCATCCCATATGAGCACTGGCTCATGTCCTGGCTGCTTCACTTCCCAACCCAGTGACTGAGAAAGCAGTGGAGAATGGCCCAAGTCCTTGGGAACCTGCACCCAAATGGGAGATAAGGAAGGAGTTCCTAGCTCCCAATCTCACAATGGCCCAGCTCTGGCCACTGCAGCCATTTGGAATGGAAACTCTATGTAACTCTACCTTTCCAAGTAAAATAATTTCTTTCAAAAATACATACAAAAAATACATACATATACACCCTGGCACAAATAAGGATTAAAAGAGATTAGCAATGAAAATTAAAAAAACACTGATGAAAATAAACTGAAGATATCCAACAACAAAATGAAAACAATGCCAAAGAAAGAAAGAAAGAAAGAAGGAGAGAGAGAGAAACGAAGAAAGAATGGAAGGAAAGAAAAACATAAGTAGCATCTGTCCCAGGGTCTGCACTGGCAGCAAGTCTGACTCAAGAGATGAAGCCAGCAAGCAAACACTCTGATGTTGGAAGGAGGTCACTATGTTAGCCACTATGTTAAGTGCTAGCTCCCTAAATCACAGTTTTTTTATGGTGATGTTTACAGGGTTGATTGGGGGTGGGAAGGATTGAGGGTTAGGGGAAAGTGGGTGAGATCATTGTTTGCAAGTTTCCTTTTCTTCCTCCTGTCTCTGGGGCAAGGGAGGAGATGAGAAGAGAAGCTGCACTCAGCCTTCCAACTGCCTCAGTACCTGGGATGGGGAATGGCCACCCAATATCATACCAGGGTCCCAATGGGAAGCATGCTCTGAAGGTTCTGCTCAAGTGGTTTAATAGTTCTGAAATGCTGTTAGTTTTGTTGCTTCAAGGATGAGGAAATCCTTCCAAGGACCATTGGCTGACACAGTCCACCTGAGAGTATCCATTTGCCCAGATATATGCTGTCAACACTTGGCTGGGCTAGTTGTACAGTTTGTTTTACCCTCCTTCCTCTGCTGTGGTAGCAGATGTCCACTGCACTTCCCAGTGGACTGGCATATCCTCCATGTGCACCTGGGTATGCCATCCACTGCTCTGCCTTAGCTATTGTGGAGGCCCACTTCTGATACTTGCACTCCACAGTCAGTCCACTGGTCCTAGGATTCAACACACGGTTGGAATTCTGAGTGCAGTGGTTCAGTTGGGTGAATCCCACAGAGACTTCGTCTCTGCTGAACCCAGACCTGACTCTGTGTGTGCTTGCCAGTACAGGGTCTGGCTTAGTCTGACAACACATTAGCCTGTGCTGGGTCAGTTCTGTGTCAAGCCCATCTCTTACACAAAGAATGGATGCTTCATCCAGCCCAACCCAGCCCACTACACATTTGATCCTCAAACATACCAGCAGGAACTGTAGCCTAGTCAGAGCGACCCCCCAAAATCACCATCAATGTACTTCTCACTATGTGCAGCAGACTGGTCCTGTCTGACACACATCCCATTCAACTCTTGTATACATCAATGGGCGTTTTAGCCTAGTTCAACCCAACAAACACTGTTATCAGCCCACACTCATCCCAGTAGATGCCACTGCTTGGCCAGACAGTCCCACCTGCAGCCCTGCTTTTCATGCTTACCTGTGGGAGTCGCAGCTCATTAGAGAGGAGCCCACAGTTTCCCTACTGGGAGATCTTGCACTCTCCTGGTGGTTCTGCAGTCTAGCTTGACAGGAGTTGCCCCTAGTCCCAGCATTTGCCAGCCCTGACGCTGTGGCAAAGCCCGGGCAGCCTGCACTTCTTCTGGCTCATGCATGCACAGTGTTTATAGTCACCCGGCCTTGCTGCCTTTCCCAGCTCACATGCAGCCCTATGGGTATTGGTCTGGCCTGGTCTGCCCTCAGTCCCAGTTCTCACTCCCACCAGTACGAACCCCTGCTGCCACCCTATCATGCTAACCCACATCTCCCTGGTCTCTCACATGTACTGGCGGGTGTGGCAGCCTGGTATGGCATGGTCTGCCTAATCTTGGCATTTGTCAGCTGATGCTGCAGCCTGGCCTGGCATGTTGTGTGCCTAATTCCAGCTCATGCTGGTGGGTACTGCAGCCTAGCCTAGCCTAGCCAGCCCTCAGTCACAATCCTAAATGTGAACTGGCTGCTGTTACAGTCCGACTAGGCCTGTCCTGCACCCTGTCCTGGTTCTCAGCTCTGCCAGTGGGTGCCAAGAACGGGTCCAGCCTGGCCTGCCCCCATATCTGAGCTACAGGTATACTGGTGGGTACTGTAATCGGGCCTGGGCTGGGCTGCTCCCTGCCCTGGTTCTTGTGCTTACCTGCAGGGACTGTGTCCTGACGGAGATGTTCCCCAAGCTCCTCTATCAGGTCTCCTCCGAGTTCTTTCAGAAAAGCAGAAATTACACCATCACACGTGTGTTCTCAAGTAGTCGGAGGTGTCCTGGCTTGAAGAAAAGATGAGACTTGCAGTTAGATGATGATACATTAGGAGACCTTAAACCAACCTGAAACAGGAAAAAATTGACATAGTGGCAGACTACCCATACTTCATGTATGATTAGATGAGAGCATAATATGCAATGGAGAAGTTAGGATAAGTTGACTTGAATTTGATAAAGAAAATCTCAAGGAGTTACTTTGGCATGAAACCATCATCCTCACTGCTAACACTCTCCTTAGGGATCCACACAAATGAATCATTGCAACCAAGGAAATCCAAATGCATGGGGTATCTTAATGCATTAATCAACAACGTCCTCAAGTTGTTGATTAAACAAAAAAATCTTTCCAAAGCAGCTGGAAGATGGCCCCAGTGCTTGGGCCCCTACCACCCTCAAGGCAGAACCTGATGAAGTTCCTGACTTGGGCCTGGTCCAGCCCTGATCTTTGAGCCATTCGGGAACCACAGGGCAGCTGAAAGATTTGTCTGTCTCTCCTGCTCTCTCTGCAATTCTTTTTTTTTTTTTTAATTATGTTAGCTTTTTTATTATTTTATAATATATTTCAAAAAATGACCTTACAGATGTCTTATCTGCTCTATAAGACCTGGAATAAAAGAACACTTAGAATTAGAACACAGAGACATTAAGCTGTAATACTCACTTGTACTGAACCATTACTACCAAAGTGTAAGTATATTTTTTAAATAAGCAGATGTGCGGCTATGCAAAATAAAATACAAACTTGTTAAAACAGAACAGTAAACTTGACTTTAATAGCTATGGAAAGGTGGCTATAGAAAGGAGGTGGTTTTGTTTTCTTTCTTCAACACATCTGGTTCTGGCAGCAAGTTGCATTATACATTTAAAGCAGTGTGTGCCCTGAAAGCTCATAGCTTCTGTTTGTGCGTATAACTTGGATCAGAGACCAGACACATGGAAAAGCACTGTTCTCAACACCCTCAACATCTCTCCTTCCAGGAGGTCACAATGCTAACAAACTCAAGACTTTCCTTGCTGATGGTACTTAGTAATTGTTTTACTCCAGTTAACACTGGATGCTTTAATATTCTCTAAAAGAGAAGTGATGAAAGCGTGTAGAAACCCTCCAGGGTCCAATTTTCACTTCCCATTCCCCAAGTAGTAAAATAGCAGCTCTACATGTTATAAAAAAAAAACAGAGAGAATTTAAATTTCTTATTAGTTTTTAACCATAGTAACTTTACAATGCTTTTAGATTTAGTTGAATTTCCAAAATGAAAATGTCAGTTGTCAAATAATTTAGGAATTTATTAAAGTATTACATACAATTCTTTTCCTTTTAGCTACCCCTCCCCCTCAAAAAAGTATATATGGTGTATGTGTGTGCATTTACTTATCTTATCTTAACTGAAGTTCTCTTTCTCTGGTTGGACATGAGAAACCAGTTTAAGCAACCAATGCTTGCTTTTATTTCTATTATAAGCAGTAATTCAGATCTTTTTTCACTAAATATGACTGCAGCATTTTCATAATAAAATGCACAAAAGGCAATACCAAAAAATGCCTTCTGAACAGGCTTCTGACAGGCAACCCACTAAGTTAGACTCTACCAAAGTGGCACTACGACAATATAGGCATCCAGTTTCTTTTCCTTTTTTCAAATTTGTCAGTTATTTACCACAATTATTTTGTCTAGTAGGAGACAATTTCATGCTGGACTTAACTCTTAAGAGTTGACATAAACCAAAACTGGACAGCAGTCAACTGGAATCACATTCCAATGGTCTCCAAAAATACTTGGCTAAAACACATCTTTTCTCCTTGATTGATTTTGCATTAATTTTATTAAACGTATAGCAAATAACACTGCAAAGTTTTTCTCAGAGCTTTTTCTTAGGGGACTCTGCAATTCTTGCCAACAAGTACCTGGTGAACTTGTAGACAGCGCTGTTCCTGGCTCCCCAGCAGGTGGCGGCCCCGCGCCCTGGCCGCACGCCCGCTGCATCCCGCCGGCGGCACAGAGGCTCGCGCGGCCCGGGAGCGCTCGCCCCGCAGCTCGGGCGGCTGGCAGGCGGGCTGGCGCCGGTCGCGTCGGCCGGCAGCAGGGCCCATGTGGAAGCTCCTCCCGGCCGCGGGCCCAGCCCGAGGTAAGGACAGAGAGGGACAGAGGGCCCGGGTTCGGAGGAGCGCCAACGCGGGGAAGGAAGTCGGGGAGGGTCGCTTCCGGTCGGGTCCCCTTACCTTCCGGGGCACGGCGGAACGGGAAGGAAACCGGGGGTCTGGCACGCGCGTGGTGGTCCCGGCTGCGCCGTGGCGGGGAAGGCCGGCTGTCCTCGGCCCCGGGGTTGGGCGGGTGGACGCCCGGCCCTGTCCCGCGCTGTGCAGTGGCCGTGGGACCCCGGCGCTGTGCAGTGGGCATGGGCGGTGGGGCGGCTGGCCCTTCCCTGAGCCCTGGCTGAGGTGGCTGAGGAGAAACAGGTGCACGGAGCAGCTGTCTGTTGTTTCAGACGCGTTTCCGTGCTGTCAGCAAGAGGGGACAGCCCAGACTTTTTCTTTTTGAAAGAGAGACCAGAATCTTGCATCTCCGAGTTCACTGCCCTAGATGTGTCCAACGCTAGGGCTGGTCAGGCCCAAGCCAGGAACCCCGGGATGCAAGGGCCTCAGTTGCTGTCTGTCAGAGTGCGCCTTGGCGGTGCTGGGCTGGACCCCCTGCACAAACCTGGGATGCTGGTGTCCCAGGGGAGCTGCAGCAAAAGCCAGGCCACTTCACCCCGCCCCTTTCCTGTGTGTCTGCACTTCCCTAGTGGAAGTTGCTAGTTGCCTGCCTGCTGTTTGTGGTCCTTATTGGCTGATAAAAGAAAGGGTAAGCCAGTAAAGCCATGATTGCCTGTGTGCTCAGGGTATTCAATTGTGATTGGGAAAAAAAGGGTCTCCCAAGATGCAGTGTTGACTGGCTATGTAAGAGGTTTAAAGAAAAAAAAGAAGATGATTTCTTTATTTCACTTGAATGAGAGCAGGAAAGACAGAGAAGTCTTCCATTCTCGGGATGGCCTCCATGGCCAGAGCTGGACCAGTGCAAAGCTGGGAGCCAGAAGCTTCGTCTTGTCTCCCATGTGTATATAGGGGTGCAGGAAACTTGGGTCATGCTCCACTGCTTTCCCAGCCAGAAGCAGGGAGCTGGATGGGAAGTGGAGCAGCTTGGGGTTGAACCAGTGCCCACATGCGATGCCAGCATGCAAACTGAGAATTAATATGATCTGGCCTCTGAAGGACTTTTGTAAACACCAACATAGGCATCCCTATGAACTTGCACCAGTGCAAGGCCAGACCATAGAGATTTCAGTTTGTCTTGTGGCTCTCAGAGTTCCTGTGGATGTGTGGAAAGAAGACAGACCTGAGACAAATTGAGTTTGGCACAGCATACCTGAGGAAAGGCTTCATGAATCAAGGTGTGGCCCGAGCCAGTGGAGGCTGAGAGAGCAGTACCCAACAGTCCAGCAGACGGTAGGAGGTGACTTCCAGAAACAGCGGGATTGGTTAGTTGCAGCTCACTGTTGGCCTGGTCTGAGTGTGCAGTGAGAAGGCATTTGCCCTGCAGGACCTGGTCTGAGTAGGTGACAGGCTGAGACTTAGCCATCTGTTACAGGGATAGCACTGCTCAGACCAGGCAGACATTTGGCACTGTGTAGCAGGGCTAGCCTGGGAGTCCTGCTCAGCCTGTCTCCAGCTGTTGGCTAAAGTGCACCCTTGGCCACAGATGAGAGTTGAGTTACTGCCACCTGTGGGCAGACCTAGCTTGAGTCCAGGGCTCAGATACCCTGGATGTTTGGGCAGTGAGTCAGAACGCGTATCCCTGTCCCCCAAATAAGTAAAGTAAGGTAAAAATTTACAAACAAAGAATAGGGGCTGGTGTGATGGCTCAACTGGCTAATCCTCTACTGTTAGCACTGGCATCCCATATGGGCACTGGTCCTTATCCCAGCTGCTCCACTGCCCATCCAGCTCCCTGCTTGTGGCCTGGGAAAGCAGTCCAGGACGACCCAAAGCCTTGGGACCCTGCACTCAATATGAGAGACCTGGAAGAAGCTCCTGTCTCCTGGTCTCAGATCGGCACAGCTCTTTTGTTGTGGCCATTTGGGGAGTGAACTAATGGATGGAAGCTCCAGTCAAGTTCATATTGGGACTTTACTTGGGATTTCAGTAAATGTATACTTTGGGAAAGTATTAATTCCTTTCACTGTTATTCCTTGAGAGAAATGGTATGCCCTTGCATTAATGTAGGTGATCTTTTGATATTCCTCAATAAGGGTTTAATAGAAAATGGGAGTTTAATTTATGTAAAACTGATGAACATTGAAATAGCAAAGTGTTTTCTTGACACATCATGAATTTTATCCTATATAATGTACACATTTATGTATGTGTGTTTGTGTCTCATGATTTTATTCCTCTTAGAACCATACAGACTTTTGACTGGCACTGAGTACATCGTTGGAAGGAAAAACTGTGCTATTCTAATTGAAGATGATCAGTCAATCAGTCGAAATCATGCAGTGTTAACCGCTAATTTTGCTGTGACCAACTTGGTATGTTCCTGATTGTATTTTGCTAGCTTGCAGTGAGAGTTGAAATCACAGCATATTGCCTTGATGTGAGAGAGAGAGAGCTGTTTGAGCATTTTATGCTTTTGTTTCAGTGACTTAGAAACTTGGAGAAAGTAGGTTGTATTTGTATTTGTTTACTTAACAACATTGACTGTTCCGTGGTGAGAGTTATTGGGCTTAGCTGTGATACATTCATGATGCTCGCTCTTAAAGAGAGTATGTGACTGATGGACACAAAGTCTGGGTGTGTAAAGGGAGGCTCCGCAGTGGGAATGACGGTTTTCCCGGGGAAGACAACTGTTGCTTCTGATCCACAGCTCTTTTGAATGGCTTGGAAGGTATTTGTTAGCTTTCACCAGAACCACGGGTGATGAGAGTGATAAAAATATATGAATAAATACGTTCAAAATCATCGTGGTAGGAACAAGAAAGTAAGCAGTTAGTTTGAACAAATGTGACAAATGCACAAGTGATGGATTAGTTTACTGGCATTTAGGTTTTGTGTCTATTTGTGTTGTAGAAAAGCATTATTATAGAAGTTGCAATAGAAAAAATAAAATTATTACCAAAAGTCAGAACCTCTAGGCTTTATGCCTTGTTTTCATTCGCCCAGTGTTTACCATGTGCTTTTGATAATGTAAACAAAACAAAACGAAAACTTAGGACTGAAGCTGTCATGTTATGCATGAAGCAAACTGCTGCCAATCATAAAATTCTCAAGTGTGTGAAATGGAAGGGTTGGGAAAGTCCCAACTGATTTACAGAAATAAAGAAAAATGTGTGTTCCAAGAGTTATAATTCTGAAATTCAGAGATTTTCTTAAAGGGAGATATTTATGTTAATTGCTAATTAGTCCTTTGAAGGCAGCCAGAACAGTAGCTGTCATTCCCTGTGGTGGCAGGATATGCAGCTATTTATTATTTTACCCTTTTCAAAAGTTATCAAATGTCTCCTGTGAATCATTTCCCCCTGGATTGTATGTGCTTGAGCTGTAAAAGACTTGTAATTACTTCTCTAATTTTCAGAGTCAAACTGATGAAATCCCTGTATTGACAATCAAAGATAATTCTAAATATGGTACCTTTGTTAATGAGGCAAAAATGCAAAATCACCTTCCCCAAACTTTGAAGACAGGGGATAGAGTCACCTTTGGAGTGTTTGAAAGTAAATTCAGGTATGGATTTGTTTATTTAATTTTTGTTGTTAAAGATTTACTTTTACATGAAAGGCAGATGAACAGAGAGAAGGAGAGACTGAGAGATCCTGCCTTCACTCCCAAGTTGCCACAACAGCCAGAGGTGGGCCAATCTGAAGCCAGGAACCAGGAGCCTCTTCTGAGTCTCCCACATGGCTGAGGAGTCCCATGGCTTTGGGCTGTCCTTGACTGCCTTCTCAGGCCACAAGCAGGGAGCTGGATCCACAGTTGGGGAGCTGGGGTATGAACTGTTGGCCATATGGAATCCTGGTGGAAGCTTAGTCTACCAAACCAATGGCACTGGCCCCACACTTTTTAAATTAGATTAAAGTGGACAGTTTTATTTCACAACAATTGAATTTTTAAGAAAAGATTTAAGGATTATAAGATGACAGTATAATTGACTTTCCGTTTAGCACAGCAGTGAACTTTGTGTGGTTGGTACATTTTGTGGATCACAGGTGGGGGGTGACAGGTGAGTAAAAGTTTGTGTTAGTCCCTGTGAGTTGTGATAGGAGCCTCGTTTGTTTGATGCTTCATAAGTTAAAATGTAATGTTGATGTTGGCCATGTCTTTTTCTTCTTTGGGAACACAAGATTTAGGAGGTAAGAATTTCCTAAGTTACAAATTTATAATGTGTCAAAATTAAACGAATAATATGTTGTAAGTTTAAAGTTGTAAAGTATTGTAAAGTTGTAAAGTCTTTGTAACTGTGATAACGTAACTTTATTGTCATTCACAGGGTAGAGTATGAACATTTGGTTGCCTGTTCTTCTTGTTTAGATGTGTCTGGGAAAACTGCTCTAAATCAAGCTGTGTTGCAACTTGGAGGACTCACTGTGAACAGCTGGACAAAAGAATGTACTCACCTTGTCATGATGTCAGTGAAAGTCACCATTAAAGTAAGTTGAACTGTGTTCCCATATTAAAACAAGTTCTGGGACCTTGAGTGAACTCACCACAGCACAGAGTTAGCACCATGTGTCTCTTCTGTCAGATTGTCTTCCTCCAGTCTCTGACATTGTCTCATGGTCTCATGCTCCCTCAGTTAAGTTATAATCACACAAAGAAATCTTTGCTGTATCTTTAAAGCCCTGAGATGTATAGATATGTACCTTCCAAAGATGCTGACTAGTCATTAAAGCAGTGATGTATTTTGGTATATTTTCAGGTTTTGCATTTTCATCAGATTTGATATATCCAAAGGTAATTGAAGAATGGCATTTAAGATGTGATTCGTTAAACAGGCTGACTGTGCAAAAGATATGTGGGATTGTTTTAGGCTGAAAAGCAACAAATACTTTGATTCCTGTGTTTGAAGATGCAAAAACCTTTTGTTATAATTAATTAAATATTAGTGTTATATTCTAATTTATACATAAATGGCTCTTATGTGTGTACATATATGTGTATGCAATAGCTGTCAAAGAGAAAGGCTCACTGCCCAGATTGAACCTGAAGTTAAATTTGTACCATGGTGAAGTTACCCTGAACAAAGATAGTTCCCTCTTAGAAAATTTAGGACATTGATTTTTTTGCTGCTGCAGCAAGACTAACTTAAAAAATACTCATGTTGATAAACTCACAGGTAATAGATTCATAAAACATTTGTAAAACCAAAATATGCATGGGGACCTGATGTTTAAATGTTAGCTCAGCATAATCCCCCTTAAGATATTAAGTTACTCAAATGGAGTAGGTAATGATACATGGGTTTAGAAGGCCTGAAATAAGGTCAAAGATGCTTTGATTGTCTTGGGAGATTTTGCCAAGTCCTCAGAGCTGGACACTTCTAGTACCTGACATGCTAATGACCACCATTAGAGACACCACCATGGAGTGTGCAGCGTTTCTTTGGTGTTTCTGATCACTTTTTGCTAAAAACAATAAAAATAAACCCTGATCATTAGTTTTTGCTCAGCGTTCTCAATGCATAGTTAGGCTTATAGGGTTTTGTTTTGTTTTGTTTTGCTTTTTGCTTTTGTTTTGTTTAGATTATTGAATGTTAGGACCAGAGGGAAACCTGAGGAGTATTTAGTTCAGCTTTTATATTTTGAAGAGAAATTGCGACTCGGAGCAGTTACGTGCTTAGCCCAGAATCGCGCGTGTTGCAGTTTTATTCAGTCCTGTGTTGATTGAACTTAAATACTCTATGTTGCATTTGGATGATCTCATTCACATAGGAAGTTGGGATCTGTCAGATTCCAGTCTTTAGAGATACCCTCAATCTGGTCGCTCCTAACACCTGCATTATTGAAAACATATGTATAAACTGTATAGTTGGATTATTTCCTAGAATATGCCAGCTCTTTCTTATTTTAATTGCCCACAGTAGTATTTTCTAGTCCTTTATGAGTTTGTGGATGTGTGTTACTTGAGGCTGATAGCTTGATTCACGTTAGTTCACAGTTTCGTTCTCTCTTTATGTGTGCATCAGCTTCCACTGAGCCTAACCAGTTGCTCCTTGATTTACTGTGTTGAAGAGGCTTTATTCTATACTCTTACTCCTTCTGAAAGCAGTAAGGCTCCAAAGAAATTTCCATTTATCTCTTAATGTGTATTGCCTCTGCAGGATGGGTTATATTTCTTCAGCCTGAACGTGTACTTGTAATGTTTTTCCAATTGGAATGCATTTTTAAAGTCTTTGTGTTATTCTGCCTATCCCAAAGGACTACTGTGTCATTGGCTTCTGATAATTGAGTAGTTCTGGTTTGTGGTATAAAACTGAGCAAATATGAAATTCTATTTTACAGATTGTGACTTCATTTATCAAATTAAGAAAAGGAAAGAAAACAATTATTAGAAAGGCATGTTTGTAGTTTATAACATGAATGTTTTCTTTAGAAGAAGCTATCATAATGACTATATATATATATATCCACATATATTTTCTTTCTTTTAGACGATTTGTGCACTCATTTGTGGATGCCCCATTGTAAAGCCAGAGTATTTTACTGAATTTCTCCAAGCAGTTCAGTCCAAGAAACAGCCTCCACAAATAGAAAGGTATATTATGTGTTTCTAATTAACAACATATGACAGAAAAGATGAGCGCATTGACTTTCGGTTAACTCTCTGGAATTCTAGATGTGATAGTTGCTGTGTTCCACGTTTTTCTTGTGTGTGTATGTGTTCCATGTTAATGAGATTTTTTCAGTTAGTATGTAAAGAAAGAGTACCCCAAATTCTTAATTGGTTATTTCTTAGCTCTGTGAAACAGATGTTAACTGCTAATATATAACAAAAAACTGTTGTAGCATGGTAAATAGGTCAGCATTGCTCATGTGCCAGTGTCGGGGTCATGGGTGAGGTACTCTTGGTAGTGGGGCTGCAGTAACCCTCTTGGAGAACCACATATTTGGACCTAAATGTTGACGGCACTGGGCACTGCTTTTGTTACCTCATTTCAAAATGAGATCACTGACACAGTGTAGTAGCTCTAGATTAGTAATTCCATCTATAAAATCTGAGCACATGGCTTGCTCTCATCCTACTTGCCTGTTAAAAGAAATGTTGATTATTGGTAATTGCAACAAAATGTGGATGATACATGACAGATTTGTGAGCCACTAGACTTGGAGATCTGTTTATGGATATTGTTAGTGATGCTTTAAAGCAGTAAGAATTAGGGTTACAAGGGAAAGTATTTGTTATTATTTATTCCAAATTGTATGATCAAAATGCTGAGCATTACAAAATGGTAAATGTCTTTAGTCAGTTACGTAGGAGAAGAGCTTGTTTACTCAAAATATACAAGTCAGTGAATTATAGGGTATGTGACAAAATAGATTGTATTTTTTTTCTTGGTAAGGTTTACTTAAAAGATAAGGACATCACAGACACACACTTAGGGCTAGAGTGGCCAGAGAGAGGAAGGGTTGTAAAGAGATTTTCTGCTTTAATCTTGTTATCTTGGGTGGGGAAGAGAGAGTGCTGCTTGCCATTGACTGGCTTCTTTTGAGCCTGGAAAGAGGGGTAGTACCTAATACCACCCCAAGTCCCAGGTGAGGGGAGTGCCTCCTGAGGAAGGGGCCATCTGATTGACAAGTAGATAGACCACATTGCATAAGGTAGGGGGGCTTTGGCTTCCAGTTGGTGATGCTAAGCTTGCTACTTATGTGTCCTGTTTCACTCTCCCACTAAGAGATTTCCAACCCCTTTTCTTAAGGGCTGCTGGAGGATATACATCTGTCTCATCTTCTGTAGCTGCTTCTTACTGATTAGGTGTGAAGGTCTTCATGTCCTGGGTTCAGAAAGCTCTCTGCATCTCACCTAATGGCTACATCTCAGGAGCCATAGAAAACTTAGCTGATTCTGTTGGCTGTGTCCATAGATTACTGTCACTAACTCTGAGAAGTTTCTGGCCTTTTTTGTCTTTGAGGTGGCATCTGAGGACCTCAGCTGGTTTGTAGGAGCAGGCCGACTCATTCAAGTGCACCTGGACATGCTCCCCTCCTCTGCACTGGAGTCAGCGCAGGCAGCACAGCATGCACTGTGTGTTTCAGCACTAGGACACACAGCCCACTCTGTGCTCCCTGAGATTGGGGATCCTGCCTTGTCTGGGACTAACCAGTCCCGAAAGCCTGGGGTTCTTGGTGACACCAAAGGCTGTTGGTTGGATCACCCCACATTTCCTGCCATGGGTGCGACTGCCTGTAACCTGTTAGACCCCTAACCTGCTGCCCAAAAGCCATCAGTGCAGCCAGATTGTACGATTACAAGCTTACATTGATTCTATAGAATGACTGGCTATTTCAAATGGCCTTAAGTTTAGGAGTGTTAAGCAAGTTAAGAATTTCCAAAGTATTTTTATCAGCATGTTGTAGTGTTACTAATATTTTTATTTTATAAGGATTTATTTATTCTTATTGGAAAGACAGATCAGGTTTATGACGAGAAAGAGAGACAGAGACAAAGATCTTCCATCCGCTGGTTCACTTCCCAAATGGCTGCAACAGCCAAAACTGAGCTGATCTGAAACCAGGAGCCAGGAGCTTCTTCTGGGTCTCCCAGATGGGCACAGGATCCCAAGGTTTTGGGCCTTCCTCTGCTGATTTCCCAGGCCATAAGCATGGAGCTGGATGGGAAGTGGAACGGCTGGAACACAAATCAGCACCCATGTGGGATGCCAGTGCTTACAAGACAAAGATTTAATCTCTGAGCCATTGTGCTGGGCCCACTCATTTTATTGTTAGAGGAGTAACAAAGTGGTTCATGTTTATAAGCATGTCTTATTGCATACATATGTATGAGCTATGTTTTATAGGACTGACAGATATAGATTTGTTAATATCAGCATCACCATAAACACATGGTTATGTGTTATGCTACATCACGATGGGTATGAAGTACTGGGTAGTAGTGGTAGTTTGTGATTTTTGTCCTTCTACTTCCAAAAATTTATTTATTTTATTGGAAAGGCAGATTTATAGAGAGTAGGACAGAGAGAAAGATTTTCATTCCCCTGGTTCAATGTCCAAGTGGCCACAATGGCCAGAGTTGAGTCGACCTGAAGCCAGGAGCCAGAAGCTTCTTCCAAGTCTCAATGTGGGTGCAGATCCCAAGATGTTGGGCAATCCTCCAAGGCTTGTGCAGGCCACAGGCAGTGAGCTGGATGGGATGTGGAGCAGCCAGGACACAAACTGGCAGTCAAATGGGATCCCAGGGCATGCACCACAAGGATTTAGCCATATGCGATCCCAGTGCTTTCAAGGCAAGGATTTAACCACTGAGCCATTGTGCCGGGCCTCCACATCCTCTTTTGATGTCACCTTCAGCCTAATACACATCCTTTGAGGTCCTGAGTGTGGATATGGTCACCAGGGGAAATGCAGAAGTAGGCAGGTGACAGAACCTTAGAGAGCCACTGTCAGCAGGCTTCTGTGGACGTTGTCTGAGATGCTGAGTCTCCTTTGTAGCTTGCTCTTTGCTTTTCTGCTGGCCCCATCCACGTGGCCTTTCATTTTCTGCCCTGGTGGCCCAATGAGGTGCTGACCTCCTCCAGAGTGGCCAGAAGAGGATCAGGGTAAAGCATACACACAGAGGCGGCACAACAGCCTAGAATCACTGCCCATGTTACCTTGTGGATATTTGAAGATCTGGCCAAAGACTATCCAGTGCTGGTGACCTTGAAGGGAAAAGAGAGAAAGGAGGGAGGGAGAAAAGTAAAGAAGGAAGGCAGGCAGGCAGTAGTAGGCTTTTTTTTTTTTAATATTTATTTTTATCTTGGGCCAGGTGTGGTGGTCTAGCAGCTAAAGTTCTCGCCTTGCAAACGCTGGGATCCCATATAGGTGCTGATTCTAATCCTGGCAGCCCTGCTTCTTATCCAGCTCCTTGCTTATGGCCTGGGAAATAGTGGAGGATGGCCCAAAGTCTCAGGATCCTGCACCCACGTGGGAGACCTGGAGGAAGTTCCTGGGTCTTGGCTTTGGATCGGCTTAGCTTCAGCTGGTGCAGTCTCTTGGGGAGTGAATTATCAGATGGAAGATCTTCCTCTCTGTTTCTCCTCCTGCTCTGTATATCTGACTTTGTAATAAAGATGAAATAAATCTTTACATCATGAATATGGCATAGGTTGGGGGCAGACCAGGCTGAACCCATTCACATCAACTGCTGGCGAATCTGAGCACCAGCATAGAGTGTGGGTCAGGCCAGTTTCGGTCACAACACATACCAGTGCACATTAAGGAATGCCACTGTGAGGTGAGCCATACCAGATATGGTTGCAGTGCCCAAATAGCACACTTGAGAACCGGGGTGGGGCGGGGGGAAGGGGAGAGGAGGTAAAGCCGCCAGGGGAATGTGGGCTCCTCTGCTGGACAACCACTCCTACTGGAGAGCATGAGTTGGGATGGGGGCAGACCAGACTAGGCAGGGCTACAACACCTGTGGGCCTCCTGTGAGCTAGATTGGGGAAGGGCCATATTTGGCTGACTGTTCTGACTGGTGCAAGCAAAAATTAGAGTGGGTGAGGGTTAGTTGGGCTTTGCCACATCATCAGATGGCAGAGGCTGGCACTGGAGTCCAATTCTGTTAAGTTAAGTGCCAGAACCACCTGGAGAGTGCACAATCCGGAAGTTGGCTTGGCCTAGTAGGAAGATAGTGGGCACCTCCCTTGTGGGTAACCACTCCCACTGGAGAGCATGAAAACCAGGGCAGGGACAGGGGTGGCTAGACAGAAAGGCATCTGCAAGTGTGTGTGTGGGGGCTGGATAGTAGGTTGCTTGGATTGAACTAGCCTTCAATGCCTATGGGATATGGGATCCCGGGCGTGCAAGGCGAGGACCCTAAACACTTGCGCCACTGCAACGGGCCCAAGTACCCTGTATTCTTACACAGCTTGTGTGGTGTGCCAAAAATGCAGTGCTCTGAAGGCCTTTTACACGAGCCTGTTCTCAAACAGCAGGCTTTTTGGCTGCTTGTTACGAAACGGGCGGGCCCAAGGTCAGTGTTCTCTCCCTGGTAGCACAGTCCACACAAGATACTGACTATCCTGCCACGGTCCTTGATCAGGGACGTGACCTACAAACAGTGATGCTTATGCTGCCTGCTTTGTCTCTGAGCCAGCAGTCTGTCTATTGCCTGCAAGTGTGAAACTGGAACAATTTGACCTCACTAGCTTGCCATTAGGTTTTAGGCCTAATAAACACACCAATCTGAAACAGTCAGTACATGAACATTTAGGAAGTTTGTACTAGTAGAGAACAGCATATATAATCAGTTAAAATCCAAGGCAAAGCATTGTGCCGCACACCTGCAAGTTGTAGCTGCCCCTTGGGCTAAGCTTTTAGAGATCATGTAAAGAAGCAGTGTAGTAAGTGTTCGAGAAAGCAGGAACATGCTCCCAGCACACTGAAACAGGGAGCTGTGCAGGTGCTGGTCCTGGTAGTTGTTGCTGGGGATACTGATTTCACTGTATTCAGTGTGTTTGGAGAAATCCGTGCTCAGTGTGTTTGAAAAATCTTAAAAGACAAAAGCAAAATGAATTATTGTGGTTTAGAAGATATTTATTGAAGATGAGATAAACATTTATGTACAAGTATATAATGTAAATGGTAAAAAGTATTTCTTGATTATCTTTACATAAATATGTGGATAATGTGTGCCAGTTACTATGAAAACATTATTTTACTTATGGCTCTTAACATTTTATACAATCAGGCCAAGTTTATTTTTAAATATTTTTATGCCACTTTGTATTTGGCAGCCTTCTATTGAAGCAGCCTGCCTCTAATCTATATTTCTATCAGATTATATTTGTGTTTTCTAGTTTTCTTACCAGCTGTCACTGGAGCACCAGAAATGCTTTGAAACTTCTTGAAAACATTACTTCAGAAATAGTGACTTTAATTAGTTGTATGGTTCTCACTAATCTCTGTTCTCATCAGTACACTGAGAAATGAAAGGCTCATCTAGGAATATGAAGTTCAGAACATGGCTCGCTTTTTCTCACTGTGTTATTAATCATCTGTGTTTGTCCTGGAGTTGGAGCACAGGGGTGAAGCTGAGATCGCAGTCTGTGTGCCAGGTCAAGTACGGCTTTCTCTCCAGCTACCCTAATGTATCGGTGTTCTTTGCTCAGGGTAGTTCTTCCCTATATGTGTTTTTTTGTCAAGGTAGATTGTACCTAGTGGTGAGTTTCAAATTACACAGTGTTTAAAGTAAACCAAGGTACATTGTGGGTTTAAAAAAATATTTATTATGTATTTTTATTACAAAGTCAGATATACATAGAGGAGGAGAAACAGAGAGGAAGATCTTTGCATCCAATGATTCACTCCCCAAGTGAGCGCAATGGCTGGTGCTGTGCCAATCCAATGCCAGGAGCCAGAAACTTCCTCCAGGTCTCCCACATGGGTGCAGGATCCCAAAGCTTTGGGCCATCCTCGACTGCTTTTCCAGGCCACAAGCAAGGAGCTGGATGGGAAGTGGAGCTGCCGGGATTAGAACCGATGCCCATATCAGGATGCCAGTGTGGCTGGCTTTGCCGCTAGCCACGCTGTCCCCAGTACATTGTTTTAATCCCAGAATTTTACCTAAATTTGTAGTCCAAAAGTTGAGAGATGTTTATACTTTGTATATGTATCAAAGTTATAATTTATATTTATGTCATGTTGAAATTAAAGAGGCAGAAGAACATTGAAGTTTGAAAAAGCAAAAGCTCAGGGACTGCAGGTTGCAGCAGTCAGCTGCCTGCAGTGCTGAGCATGGCATATGGATACCAGTTCATGTCTTGACTTACCCACTTTAGATCCAGTTCCCTGTTAATGTCCTGGGAAAAGCAGCAGCAGATGACCCAACTGCTTGGGACCCTTCCATCCATGTGGGAGACCTGAAGAAGCTCCTTGCTCCTGCCTTCACCCTGGTTCACGTTGGCTGTTGAGGCCATTTGGGAAGTGAAAGCAGTGAGCCAACAGATGGAAGATAGTGCTCTGGCTTGGCTCTCTCTTCCCTCCCAGAGTTCCTTCTCTGGAACTCTATCCTTCAAATCTTTAATTTTTTAAACTATTAATTTCTGCCCTCATCGTATTTAGTGGAAGAACCAAATATTCTAGACTCAGAAATAGTTAGTACTCTCATAGTATTGTTAGGAAAAGCTGAAGGTAAATTCTATGCTTATTTTTACAATCCTAGTTCAGTGTAGAATCTTAAATCCTTTGAACGAAATTACAGTTAACTTTTTTGTACAGTAAACTGTACAAGTGAAAAACACAGGAAACTTTTTCTCCCCAGTTCCCATCAATTGCAGATCAATTTATATTGATCATTTGTTGATGTGAATCCATTGTTTCCACAGATGAAAGATCAGCTTTACTTTAGGCATCTATTCTGTGAGGCAAGGGCCGATAAGGAGGAAGTCAACAGTTCCTCCTTTGTTTGATTTTTGTCATTTGTTTCCTGGGTTAAATTTTGAAGTCTTCCTGTTCCTGTAGTGTTAGGGCTGAAAAATGCTTATTTTTAGACCTAGTTCAGTGTAGAATCTTAAATCCTTTGAACGAACACAAACTCTCTTAGGTACAGTTGCTAAAAGAACTATGTAATTTTAAAAGTTTTTAGAACAGAAGTTAACATGGTAGCTCGAATTTTACTTGTCACTCCCCAGATTTTGGCTTGCAGAAATCATTTCAGGATACACTTAGAGCATTTGTTGTGATGGATTGGAGAAATGGTTATTCTTCAAGTTGATAAATTTTCCACTTTTCTGTCAAGACTCAGCTTTACTTTAGCAGATGCATATTCTGTGTGGCCAAGGAGAAATGGAGGCGGAGCGAGATGGCAGCTGGAAGGAGGAAGCAGGGAAATCAGTTCTACCTCCTTTGATCACCATTAAGATTGCAATATTGTCCGGTTGTTGCTCTCTGAAGAGAGTTAACCCTTAAATGTTGTGAATTGCCTCTTCCTGTCTTGTTCCCTGTAGTCATCCTTATGTTGGGTTTTCCCGGGAGCTAAAGAGACAAGCTGCATCAACTGTAACAAAATCTCTTAGGGAATTCAAAGAATGGCCTAATGAGATTTTAAGAATTATCTGTTCAGTTTTACTTCCTCCTTGCTTTCTTCTCATCTCCCCAGACGTTTAAAAAATATTATAGCATCTTATTAAAGAGCAGAAAAATAGGTTCTTTACTCTAGAGAAAGTTTTAAACTATTGTGAACTTTTCTAAAATGCTCTGAAACAATATTATGGTAGTGTTCACAGAACTAAATGTGAGCCTTGGTAACACAGAGTGGCTCCCAGTAAACACGAGCTGCTGATAGAATTTGATCTTCTCTCTCACCCTTTTGCAATTCACATTAACTGTTTGAGTCATGTGTGTTTCCCATGTGTCTGATTATGATTGTCTACCTTGGTTATTCTGAGGAACTGAAAGCCAGTCCTGCTGTGCTGTGCAGTACCTCTCACTATAGTTCCTGAAAAGGCACATGGGTGGCTTTTGGTCATTTTGTACCAAATTAAAACAAAATCTTACTTTAAAAAGAACTTGTTGTGATTTTATGGAAATTATGCTTTTCTGGTAGCAGAAATTTATCAATTTAATAGTAAGCATAGTAGTCTGTAACTACAATATGCTTTACAAACTTTTACAGTTTTTACCCACCTATTGATGAACCAGCCATTGGAAATAATAATATTGATCTGTCGGGGCGGCAGGAAAGAAAAGAGATCTTCAAAGGAAAAACATTTGTATTTTTAAATGCCAAGCAGGTAATGTTAGAAATTATACTTTCCTAAAGAAGACCATAAATCAACACGTGCTATTGTTCTCACACTGATAAGGTATTTGATTTGAGAATTTTTGTACAGAATTGTGAAGTGCAGGCACCAGCGTCTGCCAGGTGGTCATGTATATAATTATACTTCTTAATACCTGGTAACTGAGCTGGTTTATATAAATATGTAAACACAGAGGACAGGAAACTTTGTCCTAGCTTATTCAGTCAGTAAGCATCCATAGAGTGTCTTCTCTGTACCAAACAAGGGTCCTAACTTTGTTACTGCAGAAAGTCATGCGGGTAAGCCGACAGAGTAAGTCTGATGATGACGATGATGTTACTGTGGACAAGGTAATGGTTCCAGGGCTGCATGGAGAACTTCTGAGTAAGGATTCTGCCCAAAATGAAATCTCAAATGATCTATTCTAGGAGTAGAACCCATTCTTTTTTAATTCCAATTCAATTTTATTTTCCAAATTCAATTTTTACATAGTAAAAGTTATCTCAGGACACTTTGGCTAACAAAACATGTTTCTTTCCATTTTTAGTATAAGAAACTAAGTTCAGCAGTTGTCTTTGGAGGTGGAGAAGCTAAGTTGATAACAGAAGAAAATGAAGAAGAGGATAGCTTCTTTTCAGCTCCTGGAACGTGTGTTATTGATATAGCAATAACCAGTACACAAATGGTACTTCCTGACTCTCAGAAAAAATGGATTCACTCAATTATGGAGATGCTTCAGAGGTACAGCACTATTATTTTAAATTAAAATGCAAATGGGAAGTTTTATGTGACATTTTGATTACACTTCATTTAGTAATGTAAAAGTACTAGCTTACTTGAGAAGTCTGGGAGAAAATGACCTTAAAAGACATTCATTTGGGAAAAGCACTTGAAAATTCATAGGTAGTGTTTTCATAACACAGTTTCCATGAACTTTTGACGATGCTTCCTAGATACAAGAATTTTTGTGATAGTTATGTCATGTGGTTTACTTGAAAATTGAGTGTGACTTGGTGTGCTAGGAACAGTTTTATCAGCATGTTTTCTGCCTCTTTTTTTTTTTTTTTACAATAATAGAATTTGTATTTAGCCTGTCTGATTGAATAAAGTCATATTAAGCTTTTTTGCTGAATATGATATAGTTAAGTTTAAAATTCAAGATAATTTCTTTCTGAAGTTGCTTAAAGCTGAAATGTATTCATCCTTTCATAACGACATATTAAAAGTCATATAAAATTTTTTCTTCCTGTATAATGTAATTTTGAGGAGACAAGAAAAAAAATAAAGGTCAGATACTTTAGTATTTGTAGTGCTGATAGAGTCAATAGATACGTTCAGTCAAGGGTTTCTGCCATTCTGCCATCAGCTTTTTATTGGTTAACAATCTTAGCAATATTATTATCTTTATTTTAAGATTTGTTTATATGAAAGGTTGAGTCATAGAAGGGAAAAGGGGGAGACAGAAAGAGATCTTCCCACGTGGCTGCAGTGACTGCAGCTGGACTGATCCAAAAGCAGGAACCTGGAGCTTCTTCCCCGTGGGTACAAACGCCCAAGCACTGGGGCCATCCTCCCCTGCATTCATAGGCACATCAGCAGGGAGCTGGATTGGAAGTGAAGCAGCTCAGACCTAGCCACCGTGCCACTGGATCCACAGTCTCAGTGTTATTGAAGCTTAAAAGGATTTGTGAAATTGTGGAGGGTGTTCCTGGAGCACTCGGTGGAGTCCTCTAGGATGACGGAGGATATAGATTCCCCAGCACAGGGCAAAATCGCCAATCACCTACCAGAAAAATGTGGTGGACCAGAGAAAGCTCATCCCAGCTGAGGATCCAATTGTAGCTACAAGTATGCTTCTTTAATTGGTCAACATTGGAACAGACAGCCTGAGGCGTTCCACCCACTGCTCCCTTCCGAGCATGTGGTGGCAGTTGGCATAAGGAATAAGGGACTGCACTGCAGGTGCACCCCTCAGGTCACTATCTGTGTGGCCACAGTTGTCAGCCACTCCGTGGGGACCTGCCTGTCTCCTGCCTCCTTGCAGGGTGAGTTCAGTTACCCTAGCTCTGCTCACTCTCTCTAGTGAATTGTTCACCCCCTCCATCACACCAACTTCTCACAATGGAAATACCAGGTTTGCTAGTCTGTTGACTAAATTTATACTCACCTAAGAAGATACATAGTTGGGACCTTGAGTGCAGATATGCCCGAGAAATTCATCACCAGCTCTCTTAGAGATTCAGTTGTCCTGTTCCCAGAGTCCTTCTGACGATGGCAATTGCTTTTCTTTTTCCTCATGTGGGTTTGCTAAATAGAAAATAAATTTCAGGGGCCGTCACCATGATGTAGATTTGCGTCCCTGCTGCTCCAGTTGGAATCCAGCTCCCTGCTACTAAGCCTGGAAGACAGTGGAGGATGGCCCAAGTCCCTGGGCCCCTGCATGTATGAGAGGTACCAGCAAGAAGATCCTGGCTCTTCAGACCAGCCCAGCTCTCTATTGCAGCCATTTGCTGAGTGAACCATCAGATGCAAGATCTCTGTCTCTTTATCACTCTGCCTTTCAAAGAAAAAAGAAGTAAATCTTTTTTTTTGTAAAAAAAAAAAAAGATATTTAAGAAAAGCAAAATTATCATTGTATTGCTAATACAGAAATGTACTGTTTCATTATATTTTATATACTAGGAATTTAATGGTTAGCAAGATAATCATAATCTCTGCCATTAATGGAGCTTACTGTCTAGAGAGAGAGAGAAGGATAAAGTAGGCCCATAATTATGTGTGTGCATGAAGGAAACTAGGTAACAGGGCTAAGTGGAAAAGTCCATTCTAAATATAGAAGGCCCCTCCTGCTAGTACCGTGGTGTGTGGGTTAACGACACTGCCAGTGGTGCTGGCATCTGAGATGGGTGCCTGTTTGAATCCTGGCGGCTCCACTTCCAGTGCAGTTATCTGCCTGTGAGAGCAGCAGAGGATTGTCCAACAGTACTTAGGCCCCTGCACCATGTGGAAGACTTGGAAGATGCTCCAGGTTTCTGTCCTTGGAGTGACCCAGCTCTGCATCCCATTATAGCTGTTAGGGGAACAGCAGATGGATGATCTCTCTGTCTCTGCTTCTCTCTAACTTTGCCTTATAAATTAAAGCCTAAACCTTTCTTGTTTGTTTTTTTAACATAAAGACAAAATAAGTAGAGAAGGCCACTTTCAGGCAACATTTTACCTGTGATGAGAGAGCCTGTGACAGAGAGCCAGGTAGTGAATGTACCAAGCAGAAAAAGAGTGATACCATTTATCACTTAAAAATTACATAAATCTATAGAAAAGGTTAGTATATTCAAATTTGTAATCCTCACAAGCGTTATTTACTGTTATGATTCCATTATGTAGATGAGGTACCTGATGAAAGGACTTGACTAGAAGATGTAGAGCATCATAACCAGAATAGGGATCCAGGCGTCTAGTTCTCTAGTCCAGGCTCTTCAGCAGTGCATGTTGCTTTCCGCATACATAAATGCTGGGAAGAAACCCTCAGTGGAGTACAAGGTTGGACTGACAACCTTGGTCATACGGTGACATTTGCTTCTATAGTCTTTGCCCCTGTTATTTGTTTTGGGGCCAGGATAAGGGTGAAGGACTCTGGGATAGGCAGAGAAGTCTCAGAGTTTGAAAAAGATGGTTGGTGTTGTGGCACTGCAGGTTAAGTAACCATGCTTGCAGCACTGCAGTATGCCTTATAAGAGGGCTTGTTCCAGTCCTGGCTGCTCCATTTCAGATCCTGCGTCCTGCTAAGGCACGTAAGAAGGCACCAGAAGATGTACCAAGTACTTGGGCAGCTACTACCCATATGGGAGACCAGAATGGAGTTCCTGACTCCTAGCTTTGGCCTGGCACAGACTTGGCTGTGGACTCTCCGTTGCCCTCATTCTCACATTCAAAAAAGAAAAAAATCTTAATTGTTGGTTACATCTTGAACTATCAAAGAATATTTGCATTCTTTACAGTGTTTGTTTAAAAAAATAGACTTTTAGAAACATTTCATGTAAAGAGTAATTTGTGAATAAATGTCTGGAGAATAAAGATGTGGTGCAAATACCAGGCCATTTTTTTTTTGGTTGAGATTCATGTATTTATTTATTTTTTACTGGAAAGGCAGATTTACAGAGGCAACCTGACCGACACAGAAAGAAAGATCTTATCTCCACTGCTTTACACAGCAAGTGGCCACAACGGCCAGAACTGAGCTGATCCAAAACCAGGAGAAAGGAGCTTCTTCCTGGTCTCCCACATGGGTGCAGGGTCCTAAGGCTTTGGGCCATCCTGGACTGCTTTCCCAGGCCACAAGCAGGGAGCTGGCTGGGAAGTGGAACAGCTGGGACATGAACCAGTGCCTGTATGTGATATTGGCGCTTGCACGGCAAGGATTTAGCCACTGAGCCATCGTGCTGAGCCCACAGACCATCTTAGTATTTGCATGTTTCTGTGTTTTTTTACATTTATAGAAACTTTTTATTAATTCTTTTTTGTTTGTTTCTTTACTTAGGAGTATTGCAAAATCTGTTAATTTTTTGTAACTTGTAACTTTGGAGCACATGTTTTTAGTGTGATGATAAATAAAAAGCCCTTAAGTTTATTGTAGTGAAATTGACAACTTTTGTAGTCAGTGATTTTGTTTATGTTTAAGAAATATTTTTGTAGGTCAGAAAATGCTCATGTTTTATTGACTTTTTACTAGTCTTATTTTGCTTTTCATGGTTGTTTTTTTTTCTGTTGCATAACAAAGTTCCTACATGTGCAGCTATGCTTTTACCTTTGTTTTATTCCACTGATGAATGTGTCATGCCACATTTACCACTTTGTCGTAATTGCTGTCACTTCAGTGAATTCCTCTCTGCTGGGAGACTTTTTCTCCACTTCTTCAGACGCATCCCAGCTATTATTTGCTTCTCAATTTTCCATGTACGTTTAGAATCACAGTCTCAAAAGCTGTGTTGGACTTTTAGGAATTCCACTGAATGTATGTGCACGAAGTAGAATTAGGTGTTGATTAGTATCTGTGGATATGATGTCCCTAACCATTCGCTTAGGCCTTTTAAAGACCCTTATAAATCACTATAATTTTGTGTTTGCTGTGTGGACATTTTAATATTTTTGTTAGATTCATTTGTAGATAGTAGGCACCCTATGGTACTATGCAGATGCATGATACTGTCTCCCTGATGGTACTTTCTGGTTATTTGCTGTTGATGTTTGTAAAGTGCTGACGTTTAGATATTCATCCTGTGTGCAGCCACCTCCTTAGACTCCCGTTTAACCCTTAGTCATTTATTCCTGTTTTCTATAAATTGTACCTACAGATAATAACACATCTGCTCTCTTTCCTAATCCCTGAGCCTCTGATCTGTTTTTTTTTTTTTCTCTCCTTGTTTGTTTTGTTCTATTTGGAGCTGTGAGAGCAGTGTTGAATAAATGTAGTAATGGTGACCACATTACTCTCTTTATTGATTTCAGAAGCAGTGGGGCAGGCATTTAGCTGAATGCTTTAATGAAGATGCCACTCTCCCACATCAGAGTGCCTGCATACAGTTCCTTATTTTGCCTCCCGACTCTAGCTTCCCAACAGTACAGATCTTGGGAAGCAACAGTGTCCAGTAACTGGGCCGCTGCCAAAGCCATGGGAGAGCTGGATTGCTTCCTCAGTTACTGAGCTTGCAACTGGCCCAGCCCCAGTCATTGTGCCTATTTAAATGAGCTAGTGGGTCAAAGCTTGCAAACTCTGTGTCTGCCTCTCAGATAAATATTCAACAATTTTAATAATATGAAAGATGCTTCTTTTGTCTTCCCGCAATATTTCAGGTACTGACTCTTCAGAACAAATTGCATATTATAATTTATAGTTTTAAAAAACTTAACAGGGCATTTAAATACTAGTTTTAAGTTGCCTAAAAGATATATAGGTATTTGTGATCAGCTGGTTGTAATGTCTTCAAAATGTTTGAGTATAAAATTTTTAGGATTATACCTGTACTTAAACCCTTTTTAAAGTTCAGTTCATAATTATCTTTGTTTTATAAAATCAGTCATTCACAGTGTAAAATAGCAGCAAATTGGTATACCACGAGATTCCTTTAAGAAGATACTTCAGGGCCCAGGGCAGTGGCTCATGTGGCTAATCCTCCCCTTACAAGCTCCAGGATCCCCTGTAGATGCCAGTTGGTGTCCACTTCCCGTCCAGCTCCGGGCTAATGTCCTGGAAAAGCAATGGAAGATGGCCCAGTTTGTGGACTGTGTACCCATGTGGGAGACCTGAAAGAAGCTCCTGAGTTTGGATGTGCTCAGCTCCGGCTATTGTGGCAATTTAGGGAATGAACCAGAGGACAGAAGATAATCTGCCTTTCCAATAAAAATAAATAACCCGCCCCCCAAAAGGGGATACTTTAATACATTCGATTGTCGAAGTTTATTTGAAGTGCAGAAGTAGCACATGTATAGCTATAGCTTGTATGTAGTCCTTTCTACTTCTTTTCTTTTTTCCCTTTTTCTTGTATCATTGTCATCATAGAGTAATTTATAATACTGTCTTATTGTTTCATCTTGGAATTACTATTTTCTGCTACTGTAAAAATTATAGAAATTTATGACTATAAAGATCTGTATCTTTTTCTGACTTTTTTTTTCATTTTGCAGATAGTTACCTGACTTCATAAAGTACGATAGACTTGTCTAATGTAATATACTGCTGCAGTGTTATTATTAATGGAAGCTAGGTCTGTGTTTGAAATTCTGTTCATGCCAAAAAATTATGGTTTCAGGAAGAAACATAAGATTGATTTTGCATGATGTAATCTTAATATTTTGTCCTGCTAGACAGGGTCTTCGACCTATTCCTGAAGCAGAAATTGGATTGGCAGTTATTTTCATGACTACAGAGAATTATTGTGATCCTCAGCACCAGCCCAGTTTAGGTAATTAAAACATTATTCTGTGGTTTAGCAACTTTATCATTTAGTCATAGTCTGTGTATGTGCTAGGTACTGTTATGCTTTCTAAGACTGATTCCATTTGTAGTCTTGAAAACATTTGTTTATACATGCATACTTTTATTAACTTAGTAAATATTCGTGGCTATCAGGTACTAAGCTCTGTTCTGGTGTTGAAGACACCTTGGTGAATAAAGTAATGCAGGCCTCTTTTAATGAATTTTATATCCTAAAGCTCAGGATTCCAAAGTAAACATCAGTCTACTGCCTCAGTTCAGATAGGGCCGTACAAAGAAAGAGAAGAGTAAAGCAAGGTGAAGAGAAAGTGATTGAGGACAAGCTCTTGTAGTGAGGCAGGCGTGGAGGGCTTCACTGAAGTGCATCCTGAACGAGGGAGAAGGCAGATTATATGTCTGTGTTACAGAGTGTCCAGGTAGACAAGAAGGATTAGCCTGGATTTGTGTGGAGAATGGATTCCTAAAGTCTGTAGTGGAAGGGTGGGTACAAGTGAAAAGCTCAAGGTGAAAAAGAGGCTGGTGCTTTGGTCCAGTGTGGTAGTTGTGGAAATGCAGAGACTAAATGTCTCTCTTGGTTCTAGCCCTTGTGATTGTTTTTGCTTTGTTTTGTTTCCACTTGTTCACTTGTGTGATTTACAGGAGCAAAGACAACGACTCCAGGGCCAAGCCTTTCACAAGCCTTATTGGTTGATGAAAAACTAAGGCCAAGTCTCCCAGTGAACACTACAACGTATGTCGTTGACACAGAGTCAGAGCAAGTAGATACGTGGTAAGGCATCTGTGTTAACAAGCTTTTGCCAATGTGCTGCCACTAGATTAATGATAGATTAGTATGATGAAGAAATAGTCAGTGCCTTTATCACATCATGTCTTAGGAGATGAAGCGTGGGAAAGTAGGATGGCAGGGAAGGTGACAGAATAGAAGTCATCAATTTTCTGTAAGGGACCAGCAACTAAGTATTTTAGCCTTTGGGCTTTTCTGTTGCATCTACTCAGTTTTGCCTTTGTGGCATGGAAGCCAGCACTATAGATGCTTGGCTTATGGTGAATTTCTTTTTTTCATTTCCTTCAGCTGTGTCTTGTAGACTAGAAAGAATTACACAGCTTTGTCACTTGTGATATAAGTTTGAAACAATGGTAGTTTTCCTTTATCCATAGTTTTCTCTTTGGAGCTTCTATTATCTGTAGTCAACTATGATCAAAAATGGTTAAGTGGAACATTGCAGAAAAACATTTTGTAAGCTTCAAATGTTGTGCCATTCTCAGCATGATGAAGTCTGTGCTGCCCACGCCATCCCATCCAGGATGGTTGTCATTCTTCTGTGCAGTGGGAGAGGAGGGGAGAGGTAGGGAGGTTAGAGGAAAGGAGGGGAGAGTAAAGGAGGGGTGTAGAGGGGAGAGCAGAGAAGAAGGGAAGGGAGGGATGGAGAGGGGAGGGGACAGAGAAGGAGAGGAAATGGGAGGGGAAAGGGAAGAAGTGGGAGGAGAGGGAAGGGACAAGGATCCAGGGATCCCATAGAACTACCTCGATTTCTTAAAAGGAGATGCTCCCATTGACAGAATTACTTACAATTGAAATATTTCTCTATAAAGATAGCTTATTTAGTGCTTTTATGTTTGTTAAGCATTTGGGGGTTTTATTTTTTTGAGATGACTTTCTTTGGAATGCATTAGATTAGCTTGCTCTGTTATACTTTTTATTCAAGATAATTTATTTTATTTTAAATACTCCTCAATGAAGTGTTCGTGTTAAGTATTTGAGCTATCCCTACTCATATATTGGACTGTATTTAGTTATTGCTATACTTACATTTATATTGAGGTCAGATTTAACTTTTTAAACAGAGACACTATTTTGGATGCTGAATGACAAGTTTACCTGTTGTGCTATGGGTGAATGTGTGTATGTGAAAATCATAGCATTGGCATTATCCAACCATATGCTGTAAAACTGTGTCTTTAAACTATTTTCTGCCAGTGTATGGAGTTCTGTTCTGTTCTAGAGATGCCATCTGGCTGGAATATCAACATCAACCCATCTAGACTGATATTAACAGTTCTTTACATGTGATATTGGAATGACAGATTTTTCTCAATGTTTTTTATTATGGCACATTTATTTAGAAATAATTTTAGAAAGAAAATAAGCATTTATCTTCGGTTATCGTTTCATTTGATCTATAATAAGAGACAAGGTAGATTTTCCTTGTGTGGGCTATTTATCTATTAGAGCATGCCTGAAAATACATGCTTGTGAGGATGAAACTCTTCCTCCTGGGGCTTGTCTGACCCTAGCTGCTCCCTTGGACGGTAACATCAGTCCAGTGAAATAGTGTCAGTCAGGACTTTGCTCCTAAAGTTACATCACTTTAGACCTCTCCAACATCCTTATTTGTAGATAAATTTGCTGTAAACTTGATTACCTACTTGCATTTGTTTTTCTTTTGCTACAGTATGGATTTGAGTGAAAGGCCAAAAGAAATCCAGATGTGCAGATTGGAACAAAAGTCTGTAACACTTGCACAGGAAAGATCCATTGTAAAGGAACCTCCCCAAACAGGTTCTCATAATCAAGTATCAAATACTCTGGAAAGGAAGCAAATGTCAGACTCTCAAGGTTCACCAACAAAGTTTGCAGGTGAACATAAAGGTAGAAAATGGGCTTCTCAGCAGCAGACTAACTCCATCAAAAGCTACTTTCAACCATTGCCTAAAAAAAGGTAAATGTTTAGATGACTTTCCTGTGTCTCTAGAAAATCTTGCTTTTCTATTATTATATAGTTGGCATTTTCTTTAGTCCTATTTTGCCTCTGCGTGTGCTTGTGGATAATAATTCTCCTAGATGAAATTACTTTTTGTGGATTTTTTTTAAAGATTTTGCTTATTTTTCTTGGAAAAGGCAAATTTGCAGAGAGAGGGAAAGACAGAGAAAGATCCTCTGTCTGCTGATTCATTCCCCAATGGCTGCAGTGCCTGGGACTGAACTGATCTGAAGGCAAGCTCAGGAGCTTCCTCTGTGTCTCCCATGTGGGGTTGCACAGTCCCAAGGATGCAGGCCATCTTCCACCACCTTTGCAAACCACAAGAAGGGAGCTGGATGAGAAGTGGAGCAGCAGTGACATGAACCGGTGCCCATACAGGATGACAGCGCTGCAAGCAGAGAATTAGCCACTTGAGCCATTATGCTGGCCCCTTCCCTTTTGTTTCTAAAGTCACCATGAAGCTGTTCAAGATGATTATTGCTGGACTAGCGTTGTTGTGCAGAGTGCATTCAGTTGCTGCTTGCGATAATCAAGAGTTCTGTCGTAGTGCTGGTTGCATTGCTCTCAGTCCAGCTACCTGCTAGTGTAGGTCCCTAGTGCTTGGTCTCGAGCCACCCACGTGGAAGAGCTGCATGGCATTGCAGGGTTCTGACTTGGGCCTGCACGGCCATTTGGGGAATTAACTAATGTATGAAAGAGATCTGTCTATATCACTCTGTCATGAAGTGTGTCTGCCTTTCAATCAATGAATATTTTCTAAAACAGATCCTTGATTTTTCTGCCACTCTGTAGGGCTTGTCTCTTAACCAGCAATGCATCATCTATAAGTGACATCCTTGGACACAGTTGTCTAGTGCTTAACAGTTAAATCTTTCTCTTTATTGTAGTCTTCATTTGTTTTTCACAATAGTGGCCTATCCAGGTTCTTAGATCTGTCTGACTTGGCCCTGAGAGTTTCTTCACACATTTTTGTATGTTTTTTAAGCATTCTGATTTTGGGGGGTCGTTCTGGGTTTTTTGGGTTCTTTTGGTTGTTGTTTGTGATCATTTCCCTGTGGTTAACTCTTCTGTGCCTCTCAAGATAAATGTGTTGCTGCTTCTTCTCAGTATCTTTTCAGTCCTTCCCTTCCTGTTTGAGCTACGGCTCCCTGGTTTGAATTCTGATCACATAAATTACTATAAAATTCTCTTAGTCATTCTGCCCACCATACACCCTTATATTAAATCAGTGTTAAACATCTCCTTCACGGGTCCAGTTCAGCACTAATCCAGTAAGCATGTGAGAGCAGGGACCTAGGTCTTTTTGTTTTCGTGATCCGGTCACACAGTAAATGCACTGAACATCAGTAGCATCTTTAAGATTTAGTTACTCTGATTTGTTAACTTAAAGTGAGTTAACCTGTCAAGTTTTATCCTTTGGATAATGTTCACTGCCCACAATTCCCTACATTACACATCAGCTGCTGTCTCCTGGCAGCAGAGTATTTTTAGACTTTTTTTGTTGTTGTTTTTACCTTTTTCTCGGCAGTGATTAATCAGTTCTGCTTCAGCAGAGAAAATATGGATTTCCATATTGCTTGAGCCACAAGGTCCATTATTCCTATCACAACTGTAGAATGTGTATAAATATGAAATGCTTTCAAATGTCTGTGGTTGGTTTCCAGTGATAGTATTAATTATGAAAATCAAGAATACATTGTGAGTTAGATGGAGGGAACTGTAAATCTTACCTAACTGAAAAATTACTTAACTGTACTCATGATCTGTTTGTGTCTTTTCTTTGTTGAAATCTAAGGGAAAGAGATGGAGAAGATCAAGAAATGTCTTCATCCAAGTCAGCACGAACAGAAATGTCTTGTTCTCTTCTAGAACAAACCCAACCTGCCCCAGTCTTAATATGGGAAAACACACAGCAGCATCTATCTCAGAATGAGCCTCTTGACAAAGAAACAGATAACTTGATTCTAGTGAACAATTTCAAATCTGATGTGAAAAATTCTGCTCATCAGTCTCTTTGCCCGGAAAAGCTAATAACTAAAAAGAGAAAAGAAATGGATGATCGGGCCATAGAAGATGAAGTCTTGGAAGAGTTATTCAAGAACAGAAAACCAGAGTTGGAAATGCAAGTGAATGTTCATAAACAAGAGGACAATGTCAATATGAGAAAAAGGACCAAGATGGATCTGGAAACAGGCAGCACTCGCAATGATGAAACAGCACTAGAAAGAGACAAAGGATCTGTAAGTGTCTTTTAAAATTTGTGTACTGAATTATTTATTTGAAAGGCGGTGTGACAAGAAGGGAAGGATGTGGGGAGAGAGAGAGATTGCAGCCAGGTGGCCATGACAACCTGGACTTGGCAAGCTCAATCTCAGCAATAGGAATTCCATGCAGGTCTCCCCGTGGTGACATGTTGAATCCAGCCTGAGCTGGATTTCCAAAAGGTAGTTTCTAAACGATGTTGATGGTAGAACTATTCTGTGCTTTGTTTTTTTTTTTTTTCTAAAATGTATGTATTTGTTTGAAAGAGTAACAGAGAGGGCTGTTGAGAGAGATACCTTCCAGCTGCCAGCTCACTTGGCAAATGGCTATAGCAGTTACGGCCAAAACCTGGAGCCAGGAGTTACATCCTGGTCTTCCATATTGGTGACAGGGGACTAAGTACTTAAGCTGCTCCCTTCCTAGGTGGGCGTGTCAGCAGGAAGCTGGAACAGGAGTGGAGCAGGAGGATTTGAACTGGCCCTCGGGTATGGTGTACTGGTAACACAATGTGCAGCTTAAACCACGTTAGCACAATGCCAGCCCCTAGAACTGTTCTTTCTACTTTGGGACTTAATACAGATTCTAGTATGTCCATAGATTTACTGTGAGTTAAAATGGAAAACTTAGTGCTATTCCTGCAATGATTTTATCCTTTTTCAGTTATTTCTATTCTGTTTGAACTTTTATTTTATTTTCAATGTTATTTACAAAATTGAGGGAAATGTAGAGCATGTGGGCCTCCAGTTAGGGTGGGGAGGGAGGAGGGTGGGACAAATGTATCAGTTCTTTTTTGTTTTTTTCTCATGTGTCCACAGTGGGAAAGAAAGGCAGTCACTCCTTGCTGTCAAACTACATCAGCACCTAGGGATGGAGGCCAGTCATTTGATGAGAATTAGAGACCCCGATGTGGGGAAGAATGTTGCAAGGCTGATAACTTGAGTGGTTGTGTTAGTTCTGGGTTGTGTCGGCTTCGTTGCATGAGGTTGAGAAAATTTGCAAAGTTTATCAGCTCCAAGTCTTATGAGGTCACTCCTCATCTGTCAGGCATGCTCTCAGGGCCCCCCACTGCAACAGGCCCCTGACCCCCTTCCTCAGGTAGTCTGCAGCACCCCTGCCATTGAGCAGCACACAGTAAGCCTGAGGGCCAGTGTGTGCAGGGGGCTTCCCAGCCTAGTGTCTGTCCCCTGCCCCCCACTGCATGGCATTTGCTGCAAATCTTTAATAAGAATAAGATAAAATAAGCAGCTATGCTGGCACACTGATTTACATAACACTGGATTGGCATTATCCAGGCCAAGAATGCCCACCTGCTATTGGCTGCTTTTCTCCCAACAGTAGAACACTTGTCTAGGTCCAAGACAATCTAGGCAATTGCCTCCTGCAATGGTAACATTCTTAGTAGCACCCACTGCGTCTGTGGTCTAGTTCTTCCTCCCCTCATTATATCCACCTAGTCCAAAGTTTTCCTTCTCATTTAAAATTATATCATTTTCTACTACCCTGTCATAATAGCTATTACTTGGGAGATACCATCATTATACTTACAATAAACCTACAGTGCAGTAGTAAATATCCATTGAACATGGGCGGACACTAACTGTACTGGGTCTCACAGATACTGGGACTTATGTTGATGCCCTGTGATTTTGATCTCTTCTGTCAGCTTTCCCAGAATGTCATTCGTTCATTTAGTTAGTTATACTGGACACTGAACATGCAAATATGAAAGGCAATCTGAGATGTTATTTTTTCATAGGCCTTGAGTAAGATCTCTGACCTGGTGATAGACTTACATGACACATGAGAAAAAGTATAGGTCATCCCCAAGCTTACATTCTGAGAATCCACGTTGATAATTATGTGATTCTCTAAGTTACAAAATAAAAAGTTAGAGGCTGGTATTATGGTGTGGTGGGTTAAGCCACTGCATGCCATGTCTGCATCCCATATAGGAACTGGTTTGTGTTTGCTGCTCCTCTTCTGATCCAGCTCCCTGCCAATGGCCAGGGAAAAGCAGTGGGAATGGTCCAACGTTTGGACCCCTGCCACCTGTGTGTGAGACTTGGGTGAAGCTCCTGGCTTCAGCCTGGCTTAGTTCTAGGCAATGCAGCTACCTGGAAAGCGAGCCGATGGATGGAAGATATCTCTCTCCTTCTCTGTCAGTAACTGTGTTACAAATAACTACATAAATGTTATTATTAAAAAAAAATAAAACCCTAGGAGAATTAGCAAGTTGAAGGATGTAGAGAAGAGGAAGGTAGGAGAAGGTTCATATATTGAATGTATGTTATCATTGTGTCTAAATGAAGTTAAAATATTCTGAAGGTGATAGCAACTGGATGTATATTAAAGTAGTCATGCCTAGTAAGGTTGAAGACACATATTTACTCGTAATAATTGGTGAGTGAAGCATTAATTTTCTTTAGTTCCTAAACATGCACTTTCCAATCTCCTTTTCAAAAGTGATGTGAATATTTATTGCTGTAACATTGAAAACTTTATGTAAAATGATATGTCGTGCACTGTATCTAAAGGGATTGTAGTATTACTGAAAGTTTAGGAAACTCTTTATGTAATATGGTTTTGCCTAGAACATGATCTGGACATCTCAGCATGAAAGATACTGTGATTCTATACAGGACACTCTCCACTTTCATTGCAGACAAGTATCTTGAACAGTTAATGTGACTTTATAATTGTAAATATGAGTTAAGATCCCAATGTAACATTGGGATTAAGGTGTTTTTCTTTTGGTTATACAAGTCATTTGCTAGAATTAGGAAATGTGGAAGACAAAGGGAAGCACAGTGACAGTTTATTGGTATTCCCACTATAGGAATGAAGGAACAATTTCCCTCTGCCCTATGAACCTTTCCTGGAATAAAGTGACAGAATGAAGTAGGAGGAAAGGCATTTAAAGAAGGGGAAAGATTCACATCATGGGGCAAGGCCACACAAGTGTTTACCACAATCCCAGTTATGCAGAAACATAGGTCCCGCTTTTCCACAGGGAAGGGGAGAAGAAGGGAGCAGTGGTACAATGGCAAATGATTTTTAGGGGAACTCAGTGTGCTTCTAGAACTTACTATAGGCCTGAACAAAGTCTCTTTGGCTTGCCCAGTGGACAGTGGCTTGTGTTTAGGATTGATTGATTGATTTGAAAGTCAGGGCTACAGAGAGGCAGAGACAAGGAGAGCTTGCATGTGCTAGTTCACTCTTCAGGTGGTCACAGCCTCCAGGACTGGCAGGTGAAGCCAGGAAGTTCTAGGACTCCAGGTGGGAGGCAAGTAGCTCAAGGTCTTGGGCCATCTTCTGCTGTCAGCCATCTGGGAGACCCAGATGAAGCTCCTGGCTCCTGGAACCTGGGTTTGACCTGGCCCAATCCTAGTTGTTGTGTCCATTGGGTGAGTGAACCAGCAGAAGGAAGATCTTTTTCTGCTTCTTTCTCTGTAACTCTGCCTTTCAAGTTAAGTAAATATGTATGTATTTGTAACTCCTATGAACAATATTTTATGAATTTTATTCCTTTAGCAAGAAAGTGAAATTGGGAAGAAGTGTGATCTCAAGCAAGAATCACTGTGGTCAGCCAAAGAAGTGTCCATCAAAGAAGAAGCTTGCATGAGGAAATTTTTATGTGTTCTATTTTATTTGTACAAGATCTGACGTGTAGGGAGCAACTGTCATCTGTTTCCTTCATTGTACATTCTTGGAATTAATTGTTTCTCTTTCTGCAATTCTGATCCTGTTCTTCCTTGTGCCTCCTCTGGAAATGAATGCTGTTGTTAACTGTGACAGTATGGAGTCATTCCTTGCCTCCTGTGACATCAGTAGGTACATGACCAGGAGCAAGACATTGTCAAACTCATAAAATTCAAGTTCTTTACTTAAATAATGAGGGTGAAACCTGGAGGGCGGGAGAATGTGAGATATTTGTGAACTGTGGAGGTATTAGGCTACTGCTTTTTAGAAAGAGTCCCTGACAGTGCTCTGCCTGTCTCAGGAACCCCTGCTTGCTGTCTGTTCTGGTTTTCCTTTCCTTCCTGACTGCCTGTAATTTAGACCTGTTAGCACTTTCCCCTGTTATTGTTTCCAGTTTAGCAGCTTCAGGAGCAGCTGCAACAGTGGTGCTGTGTGACTGACTAGGTAGCTAATAGCAAATGTCATGAATCAGAGGTCACTGTTAGCAAGTGAAGGATGTCTGAAGGAATCCTGAGGCTGATTTTAGAACTCTTCATCTGGAAAAAGAAATGGCTTGTGAGTGAATGAGGTAACGTCTGAAAACAAAAATTGATTATTTTGAGGTATTAAAGAAATTAAAAATAAAAAAGTGCTGAGAATCCATGAATGCCTAAGTATGGTAGATGACCTGTGGAACATGTAGAATATGTAATCATCTGTGTGAGCCGTTCTAATGAGAAGCAGACAGTGCTGAGGTTTTGTATTGAGAACATATGCACGAAGGTGAGCTGTTTATTTATTAGGATAGGATACTAAATTTAAAATCCCATATGATTTTTAGTCTCCTATTACAGGCCAATGTGTTGAAATGTTTCCAAAGTTATAAAGCATTTGAATTAATAATTTTGGGGATTTGAGGAAGATATGATTTGGTTCCAAATACAAAGTGCAGGCACCAAAAGCAAACTTGTGTCTCCTCAGACGTTCTAAGTTTTTGCCATAAGTTCCTAAATAACAAGTAATTTTATTTCTCCTTTTCCATCCCTTATGACTCCATTTAAGAACGATGATGAACTTCGGGAAGATGGCGAGGAGTTTCCAAAGAAGCTGTTACTGACTGAATTTAGATCATTGGTGGTTATCTCCACTTCCAGAAATCTGTCGGATGTAAATATTGATTATGGTCAACGGAAGAATTTCAAGAAATTCAAAAAGGTAGTTCTTTCTTTAAGTGTATCACAAGAGGGCAGTGTTTGAAATGTTTTTAGAAATATTGTTAAGATTAAATGGTAATGAAAGCAGTTTATGTTCAAAATGGATGCAGTTTCTTCTACTTAAAAGCTGAGCACAACCAGTAATGAAGGCTGCAGGCATTCTATTATTTCATGCCTTTATAAAACCAAATAGAAACCCAGTCATGTATCCCTTAACAACACTGAGATACATTCTGAGGAGACAGTTTCATCATTGTGCGATACCATGGTGTAGATCATATCACCTGACTACGTATCTAGCTTATATATTAAAACTGTTTGGAACCAGTGTCAATAATGTAAGTGTGTTATTGACCCACATAATATACACATTACTCCATGGACACTGAATGTTGCATCAGATCTGAATTCCTGCTTATTAAGGAACTGACATTACATAAACTTGATTAGCGCAACTAATGGGATATCACTGGTTCAATCAGTGCGAGTTTGTTATCTGTTCTGGGGATTTGTTTCTTGATCCAGACCTAACACTAACTGGTGGCCTTTGCCCTCTGCATTTGATCAGAGGACAGTAATTATTTCAGTGTCTGCCGTAACTGACATAGTGTAGCTCTTTGTCTGTGATGTGAGCGTGTACTGTTGTCATTTCTCAGGTTGATTTGTACCTGCTATGATGCTCTAGAGGGGTCTGAACTCCGTCCGACAGGAGCAATCTCTTCTGCTTAGACGAGATCCCTCTCATATGACGCCTTTTTAGTGGTGCACTTGCTCTTTCCCAACTCACAGCTGTGGCTTGTGAATAGAAACTCAAAAGGGACGAGATTTTATTATTGATTAAGTTACCAGGGAAAAATGTGGTGTTTGCTATTGGTATGTAAATAAGTATAAAACAGTGTAAGTAGTTAAATATTTAGAAAGTAGTTTGAATATATAAAAATCATGAGAAATATTGATATGCTAAAAATTATTTTTAAGCTACAAATGGTATTCAAACCAAATTTATTTGGAAATGGTACTGAATTGCCTCTAATTAAAATGAATTTGAGTTCTATCTAAATCAGTAATATGGTGGTTGTTGTGCTTTGAAAAATGCATTTGCACACAGAATGTTTTTAGTGCAAACTGTTCATTTGTAAATAGTTAAAAGGTCATTTAGAGTATGAATTGATCATTGTATTTGTTAGTTAAGTGTTAAAAACCGTATTACTTTGACTGATTAACAGGTCACGTTTCCCGGAGCAGGAAAACTGCCACACATCATTGGAGGATCAGATCTAATAGCTCATAATGCTCGAAAGAATGCGGAATTGGAAGAGTGGCTAAGGCAGGAGATGGAGGTTAGTACAAGTGAAGCCCACAAACTGAGATAAACTACAGATGCAAGTTTCTTAAGATTGAGCTCTTAAAAACAACTACTTAGAACCAGAAACAAGGATAACTGGCCTGAGATCATTCAAGAAACGTGAGATCTGAAGCCTTGAGATTAATCTGTACTTTCTGGATCACTTCTTTTAGAAAATTCTACTTTATTGGTATTAGTTTACAAAATGGTACATAAGCAAGTGGGTTAGTTAACATTCTGATCTAAACAGGAAAAAGTTTTCAGCCACAAAAAAAGTATGGGTGTGTAGACTTCTGTAGGTTATTACAAATCTATCAGTGATAAATTTGATAGATAGCCTGCTGTTTCTAAAGCAGGAACTGTGTGTGAGTAAACATACCTGATCATTTATCATAGGGAATTTTCTTGAGTAGTGCCCATTTTGGAAACCATTAAAATATGGTGTGCCTACCAACAAGTGCACGATAGCTGCAGATCAGTGGGTGTTTCTGTGCTCACAACCACCATCCAAGTTAAGAACAAAACATTCCTAACACCTGGAGTCCAGTTTTTATTTCCTGTTCTCTTCTGAAAGTCCAATTTGGCATCAGTTAGATTTTTTCACTGTTTTCTCCCATGCATCCTGACCACTTTTCTACATGTTTTCTTTCTTTATGTCACTGAACTTTATTTTTGGCGATGTCTTCGGATCATCTCCCCATTTACAGCTTCTTTCTTCAGTTCTGGTTGGTATGTCCTCAGTCCATTGAGTTCTAATTCAGCCTAGTGTATTGTTGGATCACTGGGAGTCTGTTGCATTCTTCTGTAAATTTTCTTGTTTCCTGCTGATTCTTTTAAGTTCCTCTTTCCTTTGCCTGTGAGATCAGTACCTGGTATTTCTTGATCCTTGATCTGTTTTGCCCTTTTTTTCCAGAGTATCTATTTTGTATGCTCTGATTGTGATCACTTTCCTTGGAATGTTATCTGTGTGTTTTCTTTGGATTGTAGGTTCAGTTTATTTCCTCCAGAAAAATAAAGTTTGCATCTATATGCCAGTCTTGCTCACCAATACGTGACCACTTTACAGTCTCTTGTGATACTTGTTTTTGGAGCACTCAGTATGTATTTGGAGTCAGAAGCCTAAAGTAAAATTTTATTTCCTTCTTTTATCAGGTGCCAGAGTCGAGACACGCACAGTGCTGTGTACTGTCCTGTGTTTTGTAGTTTACGTTTCTTTCTCCCTTTAGTGCTGAGTTCATCCTCCCCTTGGGTTTTCTTCTGTGTCCCTGCCAACATCACAGAAAGTGTGTCATTTGTTGTCTCTGCTGTAAACACAGAGGGTATTGTTTGTGCCTCTGTCCAGCTCCCCTGCTCTATCTTTTGATAGTCCAATTTTTCCACTTTCTGGATGACTTGCGTGTTTGAAGTATCCGTTTTTCAGCTTGAAAGTCAGTAGGAAACAGAATATATACCATTGTCGAATGTTCTCCACTTCTTTTCCTAGAGTACTGTATAAGTGTTCTGATTTTTGAATATAGTTCTGAAGCTTCGTTTTAGGAGAGTCTCTGTGAAAGCTTTTAAAATATTTTTCTTATTTATTGGTCTCTACATTTAAGGCATAACTGTCTTATTGCTATCTACTTCTACTTCTTTTGCATATTTTTAGGCTTTATGTTATTTTTATTTGAAAGGCAGAGTTACAGAGAGAAGGAGAGACAGAGAAGGATGTTCTTCCATCTGCTGGTTCATTCTCCAAATGGCCACAACATCCACAGCTAAGTGATGTGAAGACATGGGCCCAAGAACAGGTCTGGAGATGCAGGATATGATTAGGAAGGTGATAGGAAGCCAGGTTCTCCAGGGATTTGCACCTTGTAAGGGTCAGACTCAGTCACTGAAGGGTTTTGGATGGCAAATGAAGGGATCAGAGGCGGGTTTGAGGAAATGCCCTCAGCACATGGTTTTTCTGTTTTAATGTGTTAGAAGCTTGAGGACTTTAGCATGAAAAGTACTGCCTGGCTGGGGTAGTTCAGCAGCCACTTCAGCATGCTCAGCTGGGACTAAACGGAAGGAGCCCATTTGCTGCTGGGGAAGCACCCCCATCTCAGGCTCAGGAGTGGTCTTGTGTCAGTGCACTGGAATTCCATGTAGTAGAAGGGTTCTGCTGGAAAGATCAATTAAAAACTCAACAAACTAATAATATGTGTGGGACACCTGTAGAAGGCAGGTCGGGTAGAATTGTTCTGTTCAAGCACTGGGGCAATGATAGTCTCAGTGTGAAGTGAAAACAAATGATTTGTGGAGGGGGAGATGGTCGGGAGGCCAGAGCTCACTGTGACGCGTCAGCCTGGATATTCATGTCCTTAATATTCACCCCTGAGCAAATGTTTGAAAGTGTGTTCATTTCAACAGGTGCAAATTCAGCACGCCAAGGAAGAATCGCTTGCTGATGATCTCTTTAGGTAAGGTTTAATTCAGCTTTCTTAAACTTTGCATTGTTATTTATATAGATTCCTTTTTGTTGTTCTGCCCTTTTGGACAAATAGGCCCTTCACTACGGGAATGTTTTATTTTTAGGATACCTATTTCCTTGTACTATTTGAGCACCTCTCAGTTGGGCTTATTGGGTATAGCTTTCAAATTTGGGGTCGATGCAGTTGTGCTGTAACACAAGGTAGTTAACATCCGTATTGGCTCATGCAGGGAAAAGGAGGCTTCCTGAGCTAGCTGAACTTGACCACTTTCTGAGATTTATTTTCAACTCTTAATTAGACTTATGAATGAAAGGGGCTTTGCATTAAGACAAAATGACAGACATTAACTTTAATTGGCACATAGATAAAAACAAAGAAAAATAGATTGGAGTTTTCAAAGTTTGTGGGAGGTTTTAGAGGAGTGTAATGAGTGTTGAAAATGTAATAGGCCAAACAAGTCTTAGTTGACGCTCAAATACTAAACAGAAGAGAAACACAGTGTGAGGGTGCATTTTCCTAATTTTTTTTTTCTCTAATCGTAAAGACAGAAGAAAGTCATGTACTTTTCACAGTCAGTTTGGTTGATTCTCTAATTTTGGAAATACAATCCACTTTTTTTAGATGAGAATGCCTTTTATACTGGTTTAATACTGATTTCTTCAGGATTAAATGCGACTGTCAGGTTGCCCAATTATATTTGTTTAATTGCTGTAGCAGAAACTTTTCTACAGTTATAATTCTATTTGGGGTTCATTCTGTTCTGTTGTGCAAATGGTATGCTTTAATTTCTGAGTGCAGGTGTGTGGGATCCATTCCAAGCCCTACTGAAAGAAGTATAAACATACCGTGACTTTTAAACTATTGTTTTAATTATTTTAGTGCTTTATAACATTTTTTGTTAATGATTTGTTTCAGTTTACAATATATTCATAAAAGCAACATCAAAGGCATAAATGAAAATGAACTGCCAGTCCTTTAATAAAGGATGAAATTGGCATTTCCATCCTGTTGGCTATTGTGTGTGTCTTAAGCTTTCAAAGTAAATGATGATCCCTTACTTTAACATTCTTTAATGCCAATTCTTTCCTTGCAGATATAATCCTAATGCAAAAAGAAGAAGATAACTGAAGGTTTTAAAAAGAAGCTGTGAGGAACGATTTCTAGCAAACACTTCACGCTAACTGGGTTATATACATTTAGTATATAGAAGAAATTTAAGCCACAAATATTTTATGGCCTAAGTTTGTTTAATAAAATGGACAAAACTCTTCCTTTCTTGTGTAACTCTGCTGCAGTCCTCATTATTTGATTCCCCTCAGGAAAAAAGAGAGAGAGAGAAATCCATGATACCATGCCCTTTGTGTGCAGAGTATTAATACTTATTCAAATTCCTGCGCATGTAATATTTTCAGTAATTTTCTACACAAGTGAGAGCATAATGTTTACTGTGTTCTGCACTTTGCCCATTTCCATTTAGTAGTTTATATGACCATACGCTTATTTGTATAATTTTTAAACTTCTTTGTTTGTTTGTTTTCCATCTTGCTGTCATGTTTAACTGAAGGGACCCAGATGAAATGGCTATTCTAGTAGTAGGGACTGAGGATTGTATGGAAATCTCCAGCAAGCATGTGCTGGCCACAGGGAAAACCCAGCAAAGTATGAATAATGAAAAACATTGCACAGAGACTAGCCTCAGGTGACACTGGAAAAGGAAGACAAGAAATACTGTGTTTGGAAACTAAATGACACAGTCAATAAGTAATCAATGGGTCAAGTTAGAAATCACAGTGTGGATGGGAATACATTAATATCTGAATGATGATGACAGTGTCGGAGCAGAAGTTGTGGAGACAGCCAGCCCAGTGGTCGGGTGGAGCTTCAGAGCCTCGAGTGCATTCATGAAGAAAGTAAAATCACTCCTGACACATCATTACCAAGAAATTAGACGAAGAGCAGCAAATTAAGCCCCCTCAAGGAAGGACATTGAGATGATAAAGGCTGAAGGGTTAGGTGCAAAACCAAATTTGGTTCTTTGGAAACCGTGGATTAAAGTTGAAAAACTGGGGCCAGTGTTGTGGTGCAGGAGATGAAGCCATTCCTTGCAACAGTAGCACATGCTCATCTTGTGTTAGGGCACTGCTTTGAGTTTCCACGGGTCTGTTTCCAAGCCAGCTTGCTGTTGATGTGCCTGGGAAAGCAGCAGGTGAAGCCAAGTCCCTGGGCCCTGTCACCCACGTAGAAGACCCCGGGGGAGTTTCTGCTGCTGCTGCCTGGTCTGGCTCAGTCTTGGCTTGTTGCAGGCATTTGGGGAGTGAACCAATAAATGGAAAAATCTTTGGTTCTCTCTCTCTTCCTCTCTTATTCTGATCCTCAAGTAGATGGAAGTAAACAGATAAACATTAAAATACATAAGGGGGATGGAAGTGACAACACTTGGCGAGTGTGTGATAATGAAATTCTCCTTCTCCATGGGTTGGAATAAGTCAGGCAACTCCTCTGGAAAAACTTAGCTGTGTCAGCTAAAGCTACTGCCGCCTCATCCAGCAACTAGACATGCACCTGCCAGAAGTGAGAGCATGTGTGTGCCAGAGACCACAGGGCTGTGCATTGCAGTAATTCCTCCACATGAGGGGAAAACGTAACTCCATCAACAGGAGAAGAGGTGAATTGTAGTGTATCCACACAGGCGTGGAGAGGCTGACTCCTGTTTAAAGATGTCATGTCTTTATTTAACGATGAGGTCAAGAAGCCATTTGTATTGATTATTTTTTTTTTAAGTGAGCAAGACTAATCTGTCGATCACTTGGTACTCTGAGGTGGTAAAGTAGAAGAGCTGCATTCTGGGATCTGGGGAGTTTCATATCAGGCGGCACAGGTGCCGACAGCTCCAAGTGAGTTTCCAAAGGAGCCAGGGGGCGTGGGCCCTTGTGTAAGTGAGCAGCTCTAGTTTACTACAAAGGAGGAAACACTCCATCAAAGGAAATTTCTGCATGCTGTCAAATGGGCTGCACGATCAGGGCAAGAAAAGAACAGATGAATAAATATATATATACAGTGTGTCTAGGAAATAGATATAATAAGGCTCATTAAGTAGAAGTCCGGTAGCCTTTTGCATGCACCTGGAATGCTTCCTGACACCTGCAGTCAAGGAGGGGAGCTGACCAGATGTTGACATTCCCCAGCAGCAACTTGACAGGTGCAGTAAGAGCTTTACTTGGCTTGTGGCTGTAGGGAACTCAAGTCCAAGATCAGGCAGTCCCATGGTTTGGCCTCCCACAAGGGTAGTAGATGGCCCAGGGAAGACTGCAGGGGGAGCCAGGCAGCCAAGCCAGTGCCTGGAACCCACTCTGCAACAAGCACTACAGAGGGCCTTCAGCCCTCCCACGAGGCCCCACCCTCTAAGGGCTCCCCCAGGTCACCTTAGCATCACCCCCTGGTCCAAGCCTGTGCACACAGTGCCTGGGGACAGTGTGAGGTAAGAAGAGTGGAACGGAAAGGCAGCAGTTGTTAGACCTGGAACAGGAGGTGCTGATTCTTGTCCAGCATGGTCCTTTGGTGAGGTTTCACTGTTGTATCCTGATAATTTGTGTATTAAAAAAAAAAAATATGTGGATATCTTATTTTTTTAAAAAAAAGCACTTTAAAGTTGTCTATAAATGTGTGAGGATATTCAGAGAAGTGTCCAGAAAGCCATTTGATCATGGACTATGGACCATGATGTAATGGTTCATCTCCAGTCTGTCCCCCAAGGGCCTCTGTAAAGGTACGGGGGTGGAGGGGAGGGGAGGATGGTGTGTGTGTGTGATGGACACACCTGTGTATGGTGTGTGAGTGAAATGGACATACCCGTGCCCCCACCACCTTCATCCACTAATTATCTGCATCACTGCTCTTCCCCTGGCCCTGCTCTCCTCCGCACACTGTCTGCTGACTGCTTAGCCCCTGGCTGCATAACTAGGGAGTCGACTCAAGTGGCCCGGACCAGGCTGACACAATTGCCCCATCCCATAAGCTTGCTCTGTGGCACCACCTTTGCCCCTTCTCCCACACCAATTGGTAGATGAGGTGCCAGGCTTCTGACTTCAGATTTGCTCAGCTAGCTCTAGCCATTGTGAACCAGCAGATGGAACATCTTTGCCTCTGTCTTAACGTCTTTTCTTTGATCTCTGTATCTGTCTTTCCTTTTCTCCATAAATCCACATTTTCATTAAAAATAAATAAATCTAAAAAGAAAAAAAGTTAGAGAGAGAAATCTTTCATGTGCTGGTTAACTTCCCAGATGCCTGTAACAGCCTGGGTTGGGCCAGGAGTCAGAGACTTCTTCCTGCTCGCTCATGTGGCTCAGGAGCCCAAACACATGGCCCACCCTTGTTGCTTTCCCAGGCCATAAATGGGAAGCTGAATTGGAAGTGGACAGCCAGGGCATGCATTGGTGCCCATTTGGCATGTTAATGTCACAGGCCATACCTTAAAACGCCATGACCCCCTCCTTCTGTTCTGCCCCTTCTTGCTGAGCCTCAGGAACAGCATTAGCTGGGGCTTCAAGGTTTCCTTAGCTCCCTGTGCACATCGTGATCTCCCTAAGCCCCACCCCAGGGAGTGGGACGCCCTCACACCTTCCTGAATCCTTCCCCAGAAAAATAGGAGACCCCTCCCCAAATAATCTCATCTCCACAAGGGGCCAGCGGTCCCATAGCAAGCCAGGACATCACATCAGGTCTGGTTTTGCAGGTTGTCAGGTGGCTTGGTGTACCCTGCTAGAATGGGCAGCAGTGGGAACCAAAGGATAGTCGGGACTCTGTGCCTGCCACCCGGGCCAGTTATGCACATGAACAGGGAGGCACTTCTGAAAGCAGAAGTGAGATTGAGGGACTCGTGTCTGACTTACCTGAACATGGTTTGAGCAGGTGGCTGGCTGCCTACAAGGGCCTGGGCCGGTATCCAACCCAGATGGAGAGATCCATGGAGCAGGTGCACGTGGAACTATGACCCCTCCCCAGCCCCCAAATGTCCCCTCGCCACTGCCCCAGTCCACATCTTCTGGTCATGGATGTGCTCGGGAATCACCCCCCCCCCGGGAGTGTCTGGGCTCCTGGCACCTTGCCGCAAGAAGACAACTGTGCTTTGGCAGTGGGGTGTGCTCCATCTCTTCATTCTAGTTCATCAAGGCTACAGGGTGTGGCACCCCAGCCTGTTGTGGCCAAGGGGGTCTGAACTATACTGCCCTGCCCTGGCAGGTGAGTCACAGGCAGAAGAGGGGTGCTGAGCTGGGCTGCTGTGCCCTGGCAGGTGGAGCATGGGCAGAAGAGCGCTGAACTGGGCTGCTTTGCACAGGCAGGTGGGTTACTGCCAAATGGGAGCTGTGCAACTACAGCTGCAGCTGCACAAACATGTAGGTGTTCCCCATGCACTGCATCCAGCCTCTCTATAACACCACACAACAACAATGCAATACAACCACAACCACAACCACAACCAGCCCAAGAGCTGTTGGGGCTGCAACTGGGAACTGTGCCCTGGCCACTGGTGTGCTGACCCGTGGTTTCAGGTAAGTCCCCAGCCCCAGGCTCTGGCAGGGGGTTCCCACCTGGCCATGGCCCGTGGAGTCATTGGTCACCCATGGGGCAGCATCCATTCACATGCACAGTTGGTGCTACACAGGTGTACATGGTAGCACGTATGAGATCCCTGCCCTGAGAGAGACCCCCTCCTTGGTTAGCGCTATTGGGGTCTGGAATTGCAGGAGGTTGAGGGGGCATCAGATGGGCAGGGCCACTGTGAATGAGGAAGGCCCTGAGCTCATTTCAGAACACAAGATAAGCCTGCAAAGAGCTCAGAGCATGGAAGGCAAAGGGGCACGGCCTTGTGCTGCAAGGGAGTAATGAAGGTGGGCAGGTGGCGGTGGACTACAGAGATGCTCCAGGAGGCATAGGCCAAGCTGACAGCTGATGTGCAGGGGCCCCAAGACCAGTCTCAGGCTCCTTGATCTCCACTGGGACTCTCTGGCATCCTCCTCCCAGTCAGGTGTTTGATACGGAAAGACCATGGATCAGCAAAGGGAAAAGCAGGTGGAGTGAGGCGAGTGGGAAGTGGACCCAGCTTGCAGGTGTTCCCTCCCACAGGGAGGGACTTACACAGGGCCACCACAAATAGTTCCTGGAATGTGGAATGCTGTGCAAAAGGGGGGATTTTATTCATCTTACATGAAAACTGCCTATGATGAGAATGCATGCTCTGGTTTCAACATCTTAGGGTGCCAAATAACTTGTCTTTTAAATTCCGCTTTCCGTGAGCTTTCTGAAATGTGGCATTCTTGAAGCAGTCACGTGTGGCAACACTTGTGGAGTGCTGCTCTGCAGAGCCTGGGAGTCCAGGTGTGCACTAGGAGAATCAAAACTTTACCATGGATGGTCTTGCTGGCTGAAACCACAGGACAACTGCAAAAGCAGAAAGCCTTCATGCCAGGGAACCACCTTGGGTCAGTCCTGGAAACAGCCCCTTTCTGGGATTATGCCAGATGGGAGCCCCCCAGGCCTGCTGAGTCCACTCATCCCATACTTATGGCCCGTCTCCATCCTAGGGAGGCTGAGGGTGTGGGAGTGCTGAAGGGCCAGACTTGAAAGGTGGGGTTCCCTTTCCAGCCCAAGGCTCCTGGCGTGGGTTGGTGATCTCCCGCAGCCCCCTCCACACACACACAGGGCAACTCCCCCTGGCATCTGGCCCCTCCAACAGATGCGTACAAGGGGCCTCACAAAGTCCCTGGAAGATACCAATTATAAAAAACCTGTGCAGGAATTTCAGAAATTTTTTACACAAAAGCAAGTTTATATGCACTTCAATTTTCCACAAACTTTTTTTGTTTGTTTTTTTTTCCTTCTTTTTAGGAAATGCTTTATTTCAGTACTTTTCTCCTACTTCACATTTACAAGTTGTGTTGTTTATGTGGGTATGCATTATGCATGGCTGTATTCCACACATGCTAGGTTAACACTTTCGAAGTGCTCTTGTTTTAGTCTGTTTTTCCATTGCTATACTGAAATATTTGAGGCTGTGTACATTATAAAGAAAATGGGTGGGGTTTTTTGTTTGTTTCTTTAGATTTTAGTTTTTATAAGGTAGAGTTAGAGAAAGGAAGAGGGTCACAATGGCCAGGGCTGAGTCAGGTTGAAGCTGAGAGCCAGGAGCTTCAGCCAGGTGTCTCCTGTGGGTGCAGGGGCCCAAGTCCTTGGGCCACCTTGGGCTGTTCTCCTGGGCACTTTAGGGAGCTGGAATGGATGTGCGGAATCCAGCAGTGGAGCTGGCACCCATATGGGATGCAAGTATAGGCAGCATCAACTTAACCTGCTTTGGGACAGTGTCAAACTCAGAAAAGAAATACATTCCGTTCACAATTCTGGAGGCGCAAGGGCCTGCTGCAGACATCAACCTGACTAAGGGGAGGGTCTCCTGGCAGGTGGCATCACAGCCCCAGTGTTTACCTACAGAGAAGGAAGCTGAGAGAGAGATGGGGAGGGAACAGCAGCAACCTCCCAAGAGCAACCAGCCTTGAAAGATGCCTCCATTATCACCACACTGAAGACCAAGTGTCCTGCCTGTGGCTCCCACAAGCACCAGGCCACAGGCAGGCATCACACACCTGTGTTTAACAGCCATCGCTCAGAGGTGGACACGTGTGTCCTTTGGAGTCCCAGGAGGTTGGGGTGGCCACCAAGATGGGCAAGCTCTAACCTGCACTCTGCCCCTGGAGCCCACCCAGTCTCCTTTTGTGTCACATTCAGAGGAGGTAAGGCAGGACTTTCATGGCCTCTTCCAGCTCTCTCCAAGCTGAGGACCCTGCCTGGGAGATGAGCCCTGAACAGGGATTCTGCCTGTGACCTGTGGCAATGGCACCCAGAAGTGGCCAGTGCTTTGCCACCCTTCAGAAGACAACTTTGGCATCTGCTGGGAGGAGCGGCCCAAGAGAGCAAGAACCTGCAGGCTTGGCCCTGCCCCCGTAAGACTCTCCTGTTCTGTCCCACCCAGCCACCCCCAACCCCAGAAGCAGGCAGCAGCTGAAGGCAAGGGCGCTGCACATTGGTTCAGGATTCAGAGGGTGCTCCTGGCTCAGGGTTTCTCAGGGTGTGGGGGTCGCGGTGCCTGTGCTATGGTCCTTGGGGTACTGGCGGCTGAGCGCAGAACAAGCTCTCCTGATGTATGCACCCAAATGCCCGGCCTGACACAGCCACCACGGACCCCAGCCTCAAGTACTAGGCCACCACGAGCTGAGACCTGCACACTTCAGTCCAGGAAAGCCCATTGCCTGCCCCTTTCCAACAGCTTTGTTCCTTCAAGCACTGGGCTCATCAGAGAATGTTCGATTTCAGCCGGGGTGTCCCTGAGGACTGGTCCCGCTGTGTGGAGGAGACATCCCAGAAACCTGGGGTTTCCTTTCCTGGGGACTGCATCCAGGCACCCTCTGGGAACCTGGACATGGATGTGGAGAGGCCATGCCTCGCTCCTCATCCATCTGCTTCTCTTGGGCTTGGGTCCTGAAAGCTACTGCCAGGTGCCTCAGGCCCTTGGGTTTGGGCATTGGAGCACAGGCAGAATGGGGTCCAGTGAGGGCTTGGGGGTTAGGGCGGAGAAGTGAAGGGCCTGGTATCCGCTTCTGCCAAGAATCCCTTGCCCAGCCCCACTGTTAGACTTTGGATGAGTGAGTCTCAGGCACCTGACCCAGGATTCCTGCTTGCAAGCCACTGTGCTGCATCTCTAGGCACTGCACCAGGCTCTCAGCTGTGTTGTCAGTGCAGGAGAGGGCAGGGCAGAGAAAGGCATCCACTAGAACTCCTCCCCTATAGAATCATCCTGGCAGGCTCTTGTGGTGTGCTGTAGCTGGTGAAGCACCACCTGGGAGGCTGACATTCCATAGGGGCTCCAGTTCCAGGCCCAGTTAATTCATTTCCAGTCTAGCTCCCTGCTAATGTGCCTGGGAAGGCAGAGGAAGATGGCTCAAGGCCTCGGACCCCTGAACCCATGACAGAAACCTGGAAGAAGCTTCTGGCTCCTGGCTCTGGGCTGGCCTGTTCCCACACTTGCAGCCATTTGGAGAGTGAGCCAGTGGATGGAAGCTCTGTCTCTCCTTCGTGCTCTCACTGTAACTCTGTCTTTCGAATGAATAAACATTCTTTTCAAAAGTACAATGGTGTTGAACTTCCTCTGTCCCTCACTTATGCTACACATACAAGGACGTGCATCAATTTCAAAAGTTTGGAAAAGGTTTGGAAAACATTTTAATCTGCTTTTTCTAAAAGTTTAAGAAGGAGAAGCCTCTACATCTACATGGAACCATTTGAATATGGGGTACAAAGCAGGGGCTGGAGGGGAAGAAGAGAGTCTCTTAGAAGCCCTACTTTAAAGGAGGGGCACCCCTCCCCCTCTATCCACCCATGACCCCAGAGAGTACAGATTTGGTGCCCAAGTGCCAGGTTGCTGGCTGTACTGGACCCTGATTCTTGGACATCTTTCCCCACCGCCCTTCCTGCCGCCCTGGAGGCAAGGGCACTGTCACCTCACCAGACCACAGAGCCCAGGACAGCATCCCAGGCACAGACACAAACAACCTGCACCTCTTGTGCCACTGTCACTGAAGACTCTGCACACTGTGGTTGGCAGCACCCATCCTACTGGGCAGTTCCTCGCCTCCTGGGGCTGCATCTCCCTGGGACAGGATTTTGTTCTGAGGCCCCGCAGCCTGCCCTGCACTGGGGCAGTCCCAGTGCAGGAGAAGGACAGGAGGCCACCTTCCATGAAGCTGGAGAGAAGGGGAGATGGCTGGGTGAGGACATGAGGCTGTCACAGACAGTGGGGAAGCAAACTGGTGAATCGAGGGCATAGGGGTGGTGGCCCATAGCAAAAGAAAAAGTGGGGGGAGGAGCGGGTGAGTGAGGTAAGTGTCCAAAGTCATTCAAGATGTGGTGGAGACCAAGCACTCTGTGAGGAATCAGCTGGGCGTGAGCACTTGTAGGACCATCTTATTCAGGCATCAGAACACGCAGGCAGTGGTGTGGAATGGGGTCGCTGCAGCAGATGTCCGGAGCGAAGCCAAGTGCCAGCTCATGGCAGCTGTGTCCTGAAGAGGCCTCCTCACGTCACGTATCTCCTCCGGCTGTCAGCGTAGTCATCTGAAAGGGAGAGACTGTACTGAGTGCACAAGAAGATATCAGAGAGGTTGTGAGCACAAAGTGGGGGCCGTACCAGGGCCACGGCCAAGGCATCCAACTCCCACCAGGGTAGTCCCTGTTGAGGAGATCACGCCCGCCATGTGCACGCATGTGCAAGACTAATGCTGTCCATGAAGCTGGTGGACAGGAGACAGCTGGGAGAGGACATAGTGGCTGTCACAGACAGTAGGACAGCAGACCTGACTCAGAGGGCACAGTGGCTAAACAGAAGGGGTGCAGGTATCTAGGATAAGGGGACACAATTGGGACCTAGAGGGGTTCAAGTCATGACATGGCATCATGGGCACACTAAACACAGTGGGAGAAATCAGCCAGCGCTGAGAATTTATGTGGTATCTTGTTCAGGCATCAGAACACGTCAGCATGTGGCGGCATGAAATGGGGTCACTGCAGATGTCCGGAGCAAAGCCAGGTGCTGCTGGCCAGGGCCAGCTCACAGCAGCCATGTCCTGAAGAGGCCTCCTCGATTCGCGTATCTCATCTGGCTGTCAACGTAGTTGTCTGAAAGGGAGAGAGACAACACTGAGTGCACAAGAAGGTATCAGAGCGGTTGTGAACACAAAGCCGGGGCTGCACCAGGGCCACAGGCAAGGCCTCCAGTGCCCACCAGGGCAGTCCCTGTGGAGGAGAACATGCCCACCAAGTGCCCGCATGCGCAGGACTGATGTCTGCGTGAGCAGCTCCCCAATGAGGAGCCCAGGATCTCACCCTCAGGGAAGCAGCACTGAGACAAGAACCCCCAGACCTGCAGTGTCTGCAGCCAACTCTGCATGCCTGTCTGGACAGAAGGACATCTCTACTCGGAGGGAGCACTAATGCCCACCCACTCACCCACAGGAGCTCTCAAACCCAGGCAAAGTCCCTGGAGACAGGAAATGACTGACAGCATGAGGTCAGCAAGAGGGAATGTGGGCCCCGAGAACAGACAAGGAAAACAAAACCCACTCACTGATGACAAGCCAACTGAAGTCAATCTGGAGAGAAAGGACAGTGTCTTTAGCAAAGGGATTTGGGAAAATAGGACCTAACTGTACAGAAGTATGCAAGAAGATCCCTACTAGACACCTCATTCGAATCAAAAAGCAACTCTAAACTGCTCAAGGATCTTAAATTCCCTCAAATGACTAAATGGAAATATTTCAAGACATGGACGTAGACAAACACTTCCGGGGTAAGACTCTGAAGCACAGGCAATTCAAGCAAACGGGGATTCCATCAGGCTAAGAAGTTTCTACACGGCAAAGGAAATTATCAGCAGTCAAGAGCTGCATCAGAGTGGAGCCACTGGGACTCAAACCGGTGCCTCCGTGGGGTGTAATGTGCTGAAGCACACTGCCGGCTCCCTTAAAGAAAATGGCCTACACTCATCCACAGAACATATCTACTAAGCACAGAGGGACTGAAGGGCAAAAGACAAAAAGGAAGCAAAAAAAATAAAAACACAGAGACAAATCAATAGAAATTAATTTGCAAAAGAGAAAAGTGAAATCCAACAATGGCACTAATATACTGTTTGTGAAGGCATGAACAAGTCCAAGAGAAAGGCAGTGATTACACTTCTTTTGTAACACAATCATATGCCGTAAAGCAGCTAGAATCCAACATTTGACACAGCAGGTCAAGTCGCCACTTGCAGTGCTGTCACCCTGTAAGTGCACTGGTTCCTGTCCTGACTGCTCCACTTCTGTGCCAGCGCCACACTAACAGCCTGGGAAAAGCCAAGTGCTTGGGCCCTTTGCACCCACGGGGGAGATCCACATGGAACTTCTGCCTCCTGGCTTTATCCTGGCTCTGTCCTCACCATTGTGGTCATGTGAAAAGGAAATCAGCAGATGGAAGATTCAGGCTCACCCTCCACTCTCTAACTGACCTTCAAAGAAAGAAAGAAATGAATCCATCTTTTCTCTTTCAAAAGCAAATGTACTAACATTTTAAGAAATGGGAATAAGAAGAGTCATCACACAGAGTAGCCATAGCAAACAAAATGGCCCCAAATGTGTCCTGAGATGTTAAGAGATTGGAAGTCATAAAATGTGGATTTGAGAACTCAGCAGAATAAATTGACAATCAAAACCTGCAGAAAATCAGGGAAATCCCTAGTGTATGACAATTAAATGGTGTCTTTGTAAGCAGAGCAGAGAAAAATCATGAGAGAGGCCAGAAGATAGGCTGGAGTGAGGATAATGCAGCCTAGGCCAGCTACAGGGATGAGCTCACAGCACTGCCCACTGAGCTCCCTGCTGGTGCACCTGGGAAAGCCTGGGAAGACAGTCCAGGACCCTGAGGGTCCCCCTGACACCCACATGGGAGACCAAGGGGAGCTCCTGGTCCCTGGCTGGAGCCTGGTCCAGCCCAGGACACTGTGGCCACTGTGCAGAGTGAGCTAGCAGGTGAAAGATCTGAGTTTCTGTCTTGTTAACTCTGCCTTTCAAATGAATCAATCCTTCTTCACAAGTGACATTATCTGGAAAACCATTGGAGCATCAGCTGACCTTTGATCTCAGGACACTGTGCCTTTTCTGTGACCCCAACGAGCCTATTCCTCCAGCACTTTCTGCCTCCCTTGCAGAGCGACACCACACCTGAGCAAAGCTCAGGCTCCTCTGTGCCTGCATCTGCCACACCTAGAGCCCAAACAAGAGGCAGACCCCCAGCCCATGGCTGTGAGTCCTTCTGGAACTCTCAGGTGATCATTACACTGTGGAGTGATCCATTTCTCAGGCTGCATGTCCCTGTGCACATGCGTGCTGGGTCAAAGGAAGCCAAAGCTGCCATGCATGGGTCAGAGAAGCAGAAAGAGGCATCCTGTGGGCTCAGGCTTGGAGGGGCTACCCAGGAAACCTGTCCCTCTGCTACCACTTGGGGCCCAGCCCTGCTGCCTCAAGCAACCAAGTGGTACCATGAAGCCCCTTGTGGGAGCTGACTATCTTTGGGGCCAGGCTGCTGGCTGGGAGTAGGGGGTATCCTGGGCTCCCCCTCAAATGCAGACTCAGGATGACCTTGCACAACCCTCATCCCAGACACTAGCTGGGGTCTCATGGCACAGTAAGGAGCCCTGGGCCCCAGGAAAGGACACCCAGGTCCTATGGCCTGGCCCAACAAGGCAGGCTTCCTGGAGGAGCCCCAGAGTGGCCACCCCCAATGGACAGAGGCAAGAAGAGCAGGCCAGAGCCCTCTTCCTTCCGACCCCTGCACAAGGAGGAGGGCAGGTACCTGACAGGGAATGGGAAAGGGCCAGGGAGCAGGGGCATGCCGGACAGGGACCATGCTTACCACTCAGGACTGTGTTGATTCAGTAACTCACAATATGCCGTTCATCGTCTACTTCCTTGGCAGTGACTCTGCATCCAAGGTCGGGTGCCTCGGGCAGGATGAGTAGCTTTCGTCTCTTGCAGGGCCGCGGCAGCGGCAGAGGGACCTTCCGCTTCTGGGGTCTGGATGGATCCCGCTGCAGTGCAGGAGGTTTCAGGAATTCAGTCTTCCCCACAGCAGTGCTTGCAGCCTTCTCCTGTGGGATGTGGCTGTGGAGCACCCTGGCTGCCTGGGTGCTGACCAACTGGCCTTCCTCACGGGACTTGGCATGTGGTGTACCACCAGCTTGACCTGAAGCTTTCTGAGGGCTGATGGTGCGTTTCATACAGGAGGGGACCCTGTCCACCCAACCTGCATCAGGGGTCTTGGCCTGTGGTGTCTGGAGAGGTTTGCTCTCAGACTTCCCTTGTGGGATGTCCCTGTGGGCCACTCTGGTCGCAGGGGTGACCCCCTGAGGGCATTCCCTGGGGGTCTTGCCCTGTGATTCATTGACTGGAGCTTGGGCCCTGATTGCTCTGATCACCCAGGGCACCTTGGTGGAGCTGTGGCAGCTGGTGCTGGGGTTGCACTTGGTGAAAGTCACCCTGAGGGGGAACTTGGGTTCCCTGCTTTGTTTTTCAGGATTTGGGGTTCTTCTCAGAGGCCCAGGCTTGGGCACAAAGGAAGCCAGGACCCCATTGACACGAAGGCGCCTAAAGGCAGAACGGGCACTGCCACTGTCCTGGGTGTGGTAATCCTGTGTATCTTGTCCATCCTGTGATTCATTGTCTGGAGCTTGGGCCCTGATTGCTCTGATCATCCAGGGCACCTTGGTGGAGCTGTGGAGCTGGTGCTGGGGTTGCACTTGGTGAAAGTCACCCTGAGGGGGAACTCGGGTTCCCTGCTCTGTCTTTCAGGATCTGGGGTTCTTCTCAGAGGCCCAGGCTTGGGCACAAAGGAAGCCAGGACCCCATTGACACGAAGGCGCCTAAAGGCAGAACGGGCACTGCCACTGTCCTGGGTGTGGTAATCCTGTGTATCCTGTCCATCTTGGACTGTGGGGTTGCCCCCAGGCTTTGGTGCTGCCTCATTGCTGTCTGTATTCAAGTTCTGCTCAGAGGTGCAGCCTACTGCTGCCCTCTGGTGACCCCAAGATAGGCGGCGGGCCAGTGGAACCCATAAGGAATGCAGCACCTTCCCCAGAGTCTGTTGCAGACCTTGCTGCAGCATCTGTGGCAGTTGTGCGAGGAGTGCCAGGTGACCATTGTCACCAGCCATCTTGGGCAGCTTGAGGCCCAAGGACCGGGGGGTACAGCCGTGAAGCAATCTGGAAGCAGGGTATCCAAGCAGTTGATGTTCCTTGCGGGACTTGGCCTGTGGCACCTGGGTGGGTGACCATAAACCCTGCTGTGTGATGTACCTACATTCCAATGAGGAAAGGAACCTGTCCTCCCAGCCTAGCTCAGGGCTCTTTGCTTTTCTTAGGCCATATCCGGGGATCATGGTGTATGCTGTTTGGAGACATTTACCCGCATTCTTTCCTTGTGGGATGTCCCAGTGAGGCATACTGGAGGCTGGGATGCGCCATTGAGGGTATTCCTTAGTGGTCATGGCCTGTGATGCCCTGACAGGAGCTTGGGTCCTGATTGCTGAGAGCCTCCAGGGCCCCTTGGTGGAGCTGTAGGAGCTGGTGCTGGGGTTGGACTTGGTGCAGGTCATCCTGAAGGGGAACTCGGGTTCCCTCTTCTGTCTCTCGGGTTTTGGGGTTCTTCTCAGAGGCTCAGACCCAGGCACAAAGGAAGCCAGGACCTCTTTGGCATGGAGGCGCCTAAACCCTGATGAGGTGCTGCCACTGGGGATATCACTGTGTGGTGCCCTGGAGGCTTGGGCACCAACCAGCCAGCCTGTCTCATGGGTTTTGGCATCTGGCTCCTGGGTGGGTTTGGCAGCAGCTTTCTCCTGCGTGGTGTCCCTATGTTCTGTGGAGTCAGGTACTCTCTCTTGTGTGGCTTCCATGGAAATCTTTGCTCCCCGAGAGACTTTCTTGGGGATGTTTGCAAGTGACTCCCAGGCATATTTGTCTGCAGCCTTCCTCCTCCTGCGAATGTTGCTGTGTGGCCCCTCAGAGGTGGTGGAGCCAACTAGCAGGCCTTCCCCAGGGGTCTCAGACTGTGACGCCCGGGTGGGTGTGCCAGCAGCCTTCTGCACGCTGTTGCTGTGTACTGCAGAGCTGGAGATTCCGTCATGCCAGCCTTCCACAGGGGTCGTTGTTTCATTAGGGCTTTCTTCACAGGTCTGTGTAAGTGGTGTTGAGACAGAAACACCAGCAGTTTTATTCTCCTCCTGGGGCACCAAAGAGGCTGCAGCACCAGTGAGCAGGAATTGCTCAGGAGTGTTATCAAGTGGTGCAGAGATCAATTGTTGGCCCACAGACTTTTCATGTGGGATGTTGCCATGTGTAATTGAGGGAGAGGGGCTGGACTGTGTGCCAGCATTGGGGAACGAGACATGTGTCCTGGCAGGTTCGAAAGAATCGTTTGTCGTGACCTGGATATTGCACTGTGGTGTATTGGATGCTGGAGTTGCAGACTGTGGGGCTTCCTTAGGAATGTCGACAAACGGTGCCCAGGACCAGTCATCCACAATTGTGTCCTGCGGCACGCGGCTTTTTTCACCAGAGGCTGTTACACTGGCCTCTGAGTGTTTCTGGAATTCCTGTCCATGAGGTGCATGGGCGAGATCACCCACCACTGCCTTGTCAAGCTCAGTGTTGCTGTGCAGCACAGTGGTGGCTGGGGTCCCAGCCCGTGGGCCTACGTCAGGTCTCATGGCCTGTGGCACTACGCCAGGAGCTTCCTCAGCCTTCTCCTGTGGGATGTTGCTCTTATCTGAAGAGGCGTTGCCGCTTTCATCCTGGCCTTGTGCGGTGGTCACTGCTTCTTCGGGACCTCCCTCTGAGATGTCAGCAAACGGTGCCAAGGACCCATCATCCACAATTGTGTCCTGCGGCACGTGGCTGTTTTCACCAGAGACCACGACACTGGCCTCTGGGACTTTGCCGGTTTTCTTGTTCTGGGGTCCACAGGTGAGTTTACCAGTTGCCTGCTTCTTAGACTGAGTGTTCTTGTTCTTGTGCAGGGCAGTGGAGGCTGTGGTGCCAGGCTGCAGTTTCTCCTGGGGATGCTCAGCCTGTGGTGCCAGGCCAGAGGTACCTGTAGTCTCAGCATGGGCAATAGAGCTGTGCCCGAGGCATGTGGGGAGCCTTGCTGGCAGGCCCTCCAGGTTCTTGCTTTCTGCCTGCGAGCTTGCCTCAAGAGTCTTCATGAGAGGTGCCGAGGCAGAGATGACCACACTGCTCCTGTTTCTGTTGGTGTCTCTGTGCCACTTCCGGGATGCAGGGGCACTGGTCCTCGGGTGTTTCTTGGGTGATTTGGCAATAGACAGCTTGGCGAGTTTGTCCACCATCTGCTGGTACACAGTGTTGCTGAGCTTGCTGGATTTGGGGACTCCAACCTGTGTGGCTGAGTTGTGCACGTGTTGTGCCGAGGAAGGTGAGCCCATGACCTTCCTCTTGGGCACGGCCCAATACTGGCCTTGAGAAGTGGGAGATCTGTCTTGGCCTCCCTCAGACAGTTCTGCATGTTGTGCCATACATGCATATTCAGCCGCAGCCTTTCTCTTTTGCCTGCCTTCACTGTGGAATACCTTGGAGTCTGGGACACCAGCTTGCAGGTGTTTGCCAGGTGCCTTGGCCTGTGGCTCCAGAGCTCGAGTTGGCACAGACTTTCCCTGCAGGATTTTGCTCTCTTGTGGAGACGTGTAAGACCTTTCTTCCCGGCCTTGCAGGGAGTTCTTCCTTTCCTGCAGGCCTTGGTCGATGTTGTCTGAAAATGGTGCCAAGGACCAGTCATCTGCAACTGTCTTTTGTGGTGCGTGGTTGTTTTCCACGGAGACCGTGGAACTGGCCTTGGAGAGTTTCTGGAATTCCTGTCCGTGAGGTGCATGGGCGAGGTCACCCACCACTGCCTTGTCAACCTGAATGCTGCTGTGCAGCACAGTGGTGGCTGGGGTCCCAGCCCGTGGGCCTACGTCAGGTCTCATGGCCTGTGGCACTACGCCAGGAGCTCGCTCAGCCTTCTCCTGTGGGATGTTGCTCTTATCTGAAGAGGCGTTGCCGCTTTCATCCTGGCCTTGTGCGATGGTCACTGCTTCTTCAGGACCTCCCTCTGAGATGTCAGCAAATGGTGCCAAGGACCCGTCGTCCACAATTGTGTCCTGTGGCACGTGGCTTTTTTCAGCAGAGACCACAACACTGGCCTCTGGGACTTTGCCGGTTTTCTTGTTCTGGGATCCACAGGTGAGTTTACCAGTTGCCTGCTTCTTAGACTGAGTGTTCTTGTTCTTGTGCAGGGCAGTGGAGGCTGTGGTGCCAGGCTGCAGTTTCTCCTGGGGATGCTCAGCCTGTGGTGCCAGGCCAGAGGCACCTGTAGTCTCAGCATGGGCAATAGAGCTGTGCCCGGGGCATGTGTGGAGCCTTGCTGGCAGGCCTTCCCGGGTGTTGCTTTCTGCCTGCGAGCCTTCCTCAGGAGTCTTCATGAGAGGTGCCGAGGCAGAGATGACCACACTGCTCCTGTTCCTGTTGGTGTCTCTGTGCCACTTCCGGGATGCAGGGGCACTGGTCCTCGGGTGTTTCTCGGGTGATTTGGCAATAGACAGCTTGGCGAGTTTGTCCACCATCTGCTGGTACACAGTGTTGCTGAGCTTGCTGGATTTGGGGGCTCCGACCTGTGTGCCTGAGTTGTGCACGTGTTGTGCCGAGGAAGGTGAGCCCATGACCTTCCTCTTGGGCATGGCCCAATACGGGCCTTGAGAAGTGGGAGATTTGTCTTGGCCTCCCTCAGACAGTTCTGCATGTTGTGCCATACATGCATATTCGGCCACAGCCTTCCTTTTCTGCCTGCCTTCTCTGTGGAATACCTTGGAGTCTGGGACATCAGCCTGCAAGTTTTTGCTGGGTGTTTTGGCCTGTGGAATCATAAAAGGAGTTGCCACAGACTTCCCCTGTGAGATTGTTTTGTATCTTGAAGAGTTGTCTTCCCTGGTTTCTACGAGGCCATCCTGTGGTGCTATGTCAGCTGTCATTGCTTGTGTTTTCCTGGCAGGAATTCCCACACTTTTCTGGGAGTTTTTCTTGATCATCTTGGAGTGGAATGCTTTTTCTACCTTGTCTTTCAGGGGGGTTGTTATTCCCTGCATGTCTTTATTAGTGATCCTGATATGTGGTGCTGTGGCAGGAACGCCAATATCATTCCTCTTCTGATGGATCCAGCTGCGGGTTGCTTCCTTGGTGTGTGTGCTTGCTGGCAGGCCTTTGTCAGGGTTCTTGTCATGTTGTCCACTGGTGGGTTTAGCTGCAGAGCTCTCCAGCAGTATTTTAATTAGTGCTGCTGTGAAGATCCTGGTGCGAGAAACCTGAACTCTTTTGCAGGTCTTGTCATGTAGTCTACCACCATGTTCGCCCTCAGCCTTCTGTTGGTTGTTGCAGGGCTCAGTAGAGGAGGGGACCCTGTCCTCCTGCCCATCTCCAGAGGTGTTGGCATGTGGTGTTTGGAGAGGTTTGCCCTCAGCCTTGGCCTCTGGGATATCCCTGTGGGGCACCCTGGAGGCTACAGTGACCCCCTGAGTGCGTTCCTTAGTGGTCTTGGCCTTTGATGCCCACACAGGAGCTCGGACCCTGATTGCTGAGAGCCTCCAGGGCCCCTTGGTGGAGCTGTAGGAGCTGGTGCTGGGGTTGGACTTGGTGCAGGTCACCCTGAAGGGGAACTCGGGTTCCCTCTTCTGTCTCTCAGGTTTTGGGGTTCTTCTCAGAGGTTCAGACCCAGGCACAAAGGAAGCCAGGACCTCTTTGGCATGGAGGCGCCTAAACCCTGATGAGGTGCTGCCACTGGGGATATCGCTGTGTGGTGCCCTGGAGGCTTGGGCACCAACCAGCCAGCCTGTCTCATGGGTTTTGGCATCTGGCTCCTGGGTGGGTTTGGCAGCAGCTTTCTCCTGCGTGGTGTCCCTATGTTCTGTGGAGTCAGGTACTCTCTCTTGTGTGGCTTCCATGGAAATCTTTGCTCCCCGAGAGACTTTCTTGGGGATGTTTGCAAGTGACTCCCAGGCATATTTGTCTGCAGCCTTCCTCCTGCGGATGTCGCTGTGCGGCCCCTCAGAGGTGGTGGAGCCAACTAGCAGGCCTTCCCCAGGGGTCTCAGACTGTGACGCCCGGGTGGGTGTGCCAGCAGCCTTCTGCACGTTGTTGCTGTGTACTGCAGAGCTGGAGATTCTGTCATGCCAGCCTTCCACAGGGGTCATTGTTTCCTGAGACCTTTCTTCACAGGTCTGTGTAAGTGGTGTTGAGACAGAAACACCAGCAGTTTTATTCTCCTCCTGGGGCACCAAAGAGGCTGCAGCACCAGTGAGCAGGAATTGCTCAGGAGTGTTATCAAGTGGTGCAGAGATCAATTGGCCCACAGACTTTTCATGTGGGATGTTGCCATGTGTAATTGAGGGAGGGGATCTGGACTGTGTGCCAGCATTGGGGAACGAGACATGTCTCCTGGCAGGTTCGAAAATATCATTTGTCGTGACCTGGATATTGCACTGTGGTGTATTGGAGGCTGGAGTTGCAGACTGTGGGGCTTCCTCAGTGATGTCAGCAAACGGTGCCAAGGACCCGTCGTCCACAATTGTGTCCTGTGGCACGTGGCTTTTTTCAGCAGAGACCACAACACTGGCCTCTGAGGCTTTGCTGGTTTTCTTGTTCTGGGGTCCACAGGTGAGTTTACCAGTTGCCTGCTTCTTAGACTGAGTGTTCTTGTTCTTGTGCAGGGCAGTGGAGGCTGTGGTGCCAGGCTGCAGTTTCTCCTGGGGATGCTCAGCCTGTGGTGCCAGGCCAGAGGCACCTGTAGTCTCAGCATGGGCAATAGAGCTGTGCCCGGGGCATGTGTGGAGCCTTGCTGGCAGGCCTTCCCGGGTGTTGCTTTCTGCCTGCGAGCCTTCCTCAGGAGTCTTCATGAGAGGGGCCGAGGCAGAGATGCCCACACTGTTGCTTTTGGTGGGAGATTTGTCTTGGCCTCCCTCAGACAGTTCTGCATGTTGTGCCATACATGCATATTCAATCGCAGCCTTTTTCTTCCGTCTGCAGTCCCTTCGTGATGCCCTGGAGTCTCGAACTCCAGCCTGGAAGTCTTTGCCGGTTGTCTTGGCCTGTGGCTCCCGAGCCGGGGTTGCCACAGACTTCCCCTGTGAGATTGTTTTGTATCTTGAAGAGATGTATTCCTTCTTGGCTGGGAGACCATCCTGTGGCCTTGCCTCAGTGGTTAGTGGATATGTTTTATGGGCTGGAGTTCCCACAATTTTCTGGGATTTTTTTCTGAGCATCTTGGAGTGGAATGCTTTTTCTTCATATTCTTTCAGGAGGGTTATTACTCCCTGCACATCTTCATTTCTGGTCTTCACTTGTGGTGCTGTGGCAGGGGCTGCTATAGCATTCCTCTTCTCATCAATCAACCCGTGGGTTGCTTCCTCGGTGCGTGTGCTTGCTGGCAGGCCTTTGTCAGGGTTCTTGTCATGTTGTCCACTGGTGGGTTTAGCTGCAGAGCTCTCCAGCAGTATGCTGCTGTTGGTTGCTGTGAAGCCGCTGGTGCCAGCCACCTGACCTTTTTTGCAGGTCTTGTCATGTAGTCTACCACCATGTTCGCCCTCAGCCTTCTGTTGGTTGTTGCAGGGCTCAGTAGAGGAGGGGACCCTGTCCTCCTGCCCATCTCCAGAGGTGTTGGCATGTGGTGTTTGGAGAGGTTTGCCCTCAGCCTTGGCCTCTGGGATATCCCTGTGGGGCACCCTGGAGGCTACAGTGACCCCCTGAGTGCGTTCCTTAGTGGTCTTGGCCTGTGATGCCCTGACAGGAGCTCGGACCCTGATTGCTGAGAGCCTCCAGGGCCCCTTGGTGGAGCTGTAGGAGCTGGTGCTGGGGTTGGACTTGGTGCAGGTCACCCTGAAGGGGAACTTGGCTTCCCTCTTCTGTCTCTCAGGTTTTGGGGTTCTTCTCAGAGGCCCAGACCTGGGCACAAAGGAAGCCATGCCATCTTTTACATGCAGGTACCTAAAGGCCGAGGAGGTTCTGCCCCTGGCGATGTTCCTGTGAAGCGCTCTGTAGACTGAGGCCCTGAGCAGCCGACCTTCCTTGCATGTCTTGGTCCGTGGTTCATTGGTATTTTGTCTGGCAGGCTTCTGTGAGATGTTCCTATGATCCATGTAAGAGTGGACTCTGTTGATTTGGCCTTCCTTGGGGGTCTTGTTCTGTTGCTTCCATGCAGGTTTGGCCCAACCAACAGCCTTCTTTTGTAGGATGCTCCTGTGGGCAAACCTGGTGGCAGGGATGCCCACCTGAGGGCGTTTCTTGAGGATCTTGCCCTGTGATGCCCTGACTGGAGCTCGGGACCCGATTGCCCTGAGTAGCCAGGTCTCCACGTTGGAGCTGTAGGAGCTGGTGAGGGTGTTGTGCTGGGTGTATGTCACCCTGAAGGGGCATTCGGGTTCCCTCCTCCATCTCTCAGGATTTGTAGTCTTCCTCAGAGGCCCTGGCTTGGGAACAAAGGAATCCTGGCCCCTATTGACGCTCAGGTGACTGACAGCAGAAAGGGCCCTGCCACTGGCCTGGGAGCTACTGTCCTGTGTGTCCTGCTCATTTGAGCCTATGGGGCTGCCTCTGGGCTTAAATGCCCTCTCATTGCTGCTTGTAGGGCCCCTCTCCTCTGGGGCGCGGCCTGATACTGCCCTCTGCTGAACCCAAGCCAGGGGCCGGGCCAGCGGGGCCCATACATAATGCAGCAACTTCCACAGGGCCTGCTGCAGCGCTTGGGGCACTGCTGCAAGGAGTGCCAGGCAACCCCTGGCAGCAGCCATCCTGAGCAACGCAAGGCCTGCCTCTCCAGGTCCAGCGGGTGTGGCCTGGGGCGGCAGCAGCTGCTTCCTCTGAGGACCACCTCAGAGGAGAAGGTTGGAAATGAGCCCATTGAGGGCTGAGCCCTCAGAAAGCAAGAGGCTCCCGGCCTTGTGGGGTGGGAGCCCCTGCCGCTGGCGGCGGGGGAAGCCTCTGAGAGCTTCCCCCGCCCGCCTGTGGACTCAGTTCAGAGAGCAGATAGGTCTGGGGAGCAGGGTACTGGGTGTGGGGAGTAGGGTACCGGGTGTGGGGAGTAGGGTACTGGGTGTGGGGTTGATTGGTCCGAGGGGCTGGGCCCCTACCGGGGTCAAGCTGCACTGAATGCCGGGGTTCCTTCCTTGGTCCTGAAGGTGCACGGCGGCGCTCAGTGTGGGGGGTGCGTTCGACGCTCTTGGGAGCTCCGAGACGTTTCCGTTGGAGTGTTGAGGGCGGCGCGAGCACGGAGCGAGGCGGGTGGGCCGCAGGGCGGAGCTGGCGCGCCTGGGGCGCGTGGGGAACCCGCTGCCGCCCGTGGTCGTGACAGCGAAGGGCCCTGGCTGCTGTGGGGCGCTGGCGGCTTGACGTGGTGGACAGGGGCGGCCGCGCCTTCCCCTCAGGCCAGGGTTCCCCACTGAGATCCAGAGCACAGAACTGCTTCTCTCTGTGCCTTGGCCCTTGACTGCACCCTGCATTTCGCCAAGTGACATGGGGACCTTGCTCCAGCCCTCCTGGCCTGCAGCGAGCTGGGCTTCACCCTGTCTCCTGCCCTGGCACCTGCCCATGCAGCCCCACTCCTGGGGATTCAAAGGCCTTTGGAGGACCAAGGCAGACCTCATGCTTTCTACCCACTTCCGGCTTCATTCTCTGCTTCCTGTCCACTGGGTCCATTGTGTGCTTTCCCGCGGGGAGGCCTCCCAGAGCTGTGGAAACCAGGGAGGGCATCCTCAGGCCAGGTGTCTTGCGTGCAGGCATGGGATGCAGGCAAGAGAGCAGTGAGCCTAGCTTCCTCATTCAGCTCAGTGCTTTCCACACTGCCTTGGGCACTGGGCAATGTGCTTCCTGGGTAGCTGCTAGGAGTCCCAGGACCGCCCAGAGAAGCAGCAGTGGTGTGGCCAGCCCATGTCTGCTCTTCTGCTCCTGGAATTCTGGCTGCAAGCAGAGGAGCTGGGTATTCTGCCTGGGACAGGGTGGACCAAGCAGGCCTTCAGGCTGAGGGAAGGGAAGGCAGCTCCTTGGGCCGCAGCAAGAGGACCACCAAGTAAAGTCCTTCTCTGTGGCTCTTTCCCACTTGGGACTGAGAAGCATTTCACTTGTAGAACAACAAAGAAGTGCCAGAAGCTTGCTGTGGGATAGCTGATTGAACACTCCTATTCACACACACTTACACACTCAATTGTGATGCTACTGTTGTAATGTTTTTCAAGATTTATTTCTTTAATTGCAAAGTCAGATGTACAGAGAGGAGACAGAAGATCTTCCACCTGATTTATCACTCCCCAAGTGACTGCAATGGCAAGAGCTGAGCCGATCCCACGCCAGGAGCCAGGAGCTTCTTCCGGGTCTCCCACAAGGGTGCAGGGTCACAAGGCTTTGGCTGGTCCTCCACTGCTTTCTCAGGCCACAAGCTGAGAGCTGAATGGGAAGTGGACCACTGGGATTAGATCCTGTGCCCATATGGGATCCCGGTGCATGTGAGGCAAGGACTACAGCCACTAGGCTATAGCGCCAGGCTCTAAATAATACATCTTTAGTATTCTTGTCAACTACAGAGTTAACAATGGATTTTACTTTTGATTAAAACAATTGTAAGATTGGCTTCTATGTTTATTGACATCTTCATAATGTGTGGTGCTCTGAATTCTATGTTGAAGATCTTCTTTTGATGTTCTGATGGTTTAGGTGTAATGCCTGCATATTTTCCATTTCAGATGTTCTTTACTTCTCTAATATTTGCAATGGCTTCTTTGCCTTCCAATTCTAGAGGACCCTCTGTTCATCCATGATGATTTTAACCCTGAAATGTTGTGGTATATATTCAATAGCTTCATCAAAGTTCTGTGTGTATTGGGCCCAGCACGGTAGCCTAGTGGCTAAATTCCTCACCTTGCCCACGTTGGGATCCCATATGAGTGCTGATTCTAATTCCAGCAGGCCCACTTCCCATCCAGCTCCCTGTTTTTGGCCTGCGAAGGGAATGAAGACGGCCCAAAGCCTTGCACCCTGCACCTATAAGGGAGACCTGAAAGAATCTCCTGGCTTCACATCAGCGCGGCACCAGCCATTACAGCTGTGGAAACCAGGAAGGGCATCCTCAGGCCAGATCGTTTCTCAGGTCCAGGCATGGGATGTAGGTGAGAGGGCAGGGAGCAGCTTGCCGGGTTCCTGCGACCATTGCTGCTCTCTCAGCCAGCTCAGTGCTGTCTGCACTGCTCTGTGCACTGGGCTAAGTGCTTCCTGGGTAGCTCCTCGGAGTCCCTGGCTCCAGCCAGAGAAGTAGCAGCCGTGTGGCCAGCCCATGTCTGCCCTTTGTGCTCCTGGAAGTCTGGCTGCAATCAGGGATAACTGGGAATTCTGCCCAGGACAGGATGGGACAAGCAGGCTTGGAGGCTGAGGAAGGGAAGGCAGCTCTCTGGGCCCAGCAGGAAGGTCACCAGATGAAATAGTTCTTAGTGGCCTGCACGCTGCCCAACTGTGACCACCTTCTTTTCTGGCTCAGCAATGAGCACAATAGTGTAATGGTAAACAATTCTATGTACTAAAAATAGTAAAGGATGGATTTAGTATGTTAGTAGAAGAACATATGTTATGCATTAAGCATCAATACAATCTTAAACAATATACTCATTAGCATTCAAACAAAACTTTAAACTGTCTCCAATGAAATGTAGAAATGTAAAAGAGAAAAGTTAAATTAAAATTTTAGTTAATTAGTGAATTGGAGGCTTGCTTCCATCATCTGGTTCACTCCCTCTGTCCCTGTGATACAGGGCTGAAATCAGGAGTAAAAAATGCTGCTGAGGTCTCCGGGGTGGCAGGGATGAACTCACGAACCTCAGCCACACTGCTTCTTCCCAGTCTGCATTAGCTGGAAGGGTGGTGTCTGGAGTCACACCCTGGAATAGAACTCACGCTCCACAGTGAGATGCAGCCACACATGCTTTAGCGAACACGAGAGGACTCAAGTAGAGGTGCCTGTTCTCCTCCTCTCAACAGAAGACAAGTAATTCACTCTGTTTTGAATGAGTGTCTGAGGGAGAACATTGGAACACATATGACCCAGAGACTTGGGAGAGCAGCTTCATCAAGTGCTCACATGTCCTGCTGCTGATGCCAGGGGGCGAGCTGTGACCATGAGACACGCCCTGGAGAAAACCACCACTGTGGAGCATACATGGCCCCAGAAACAGAAGCACCTGCACACCCTGTACATGGGATGCAGTAGAACATCCACTACAGTAACAAAGAATACTTGCAGTATCAGCTTCATGTGGACCCGGAAACTGCAAGGGCTCCCTGCCCTTAGTCTCAGCTTTCACTGGCTGGCAGAATACACACACACACACACACACAGAGTGCAGGGCTGCAGAAAACCCTTCTCAGGTACCCCTTCAGCCTGGGTGAGTGCCAGGGCTGCTAGAAATACTGTGGTCTGAATTGATCCCAGCTCTGGCGGGAGTGTCTGGTTGCACAGTTCCCATGTCCAGCCTGTCCCGATTGGTCCTGACGTGTGCTGAGCTGCCCCAGCCCTCTTGGGCAGGAGCTTCTGTGCACAGACATCCATGGTCTGGGTCCGGCACTGCCGGGATTCCAGTCCCCACCAGCAAGATCCCCAGAACCCTGCAGGGTCTAATGGGAACCAATGACCACCCACGATGCTGGGAGAGCATACTTCAGCATCCAACTGGAGCTACAGTCAATTGAGCCTGTGAAACCCACTCCCAAACACATTCTAGAACACAGTCTCCATCCTGGAGAGTTTCCCTTTTAAATCAATGCGAACAAATGACATCCTAGATGCACAATATAATACATACAATAATAATCTATCTACTCATGGGTATCTATCTTTCTCCAGATACATACGTCCATACAATAATAATCTATTATTATTATTACAATAATAATCTGCTTTACTATGACCATTAGTCTTCTCTTCGCCCTTGGGAATTACAAAGTTATGTATTATTTCAGTTTAGGATGTCCAAGGGCTCAGTATTTTTCCTCATCCAATGTTATTTCCATCTGCTAATATTTTATAATCGTTGATTGGGTTACTTGATAATACTTTTTCAAGTTCAGGTACTGTTCTATTCCTTTTAAAACTTTCAGTTGTCTGTATTTGACTTGATTTTATTAATATAAAAATTTCTCACTTGATTTTGTCTTTTTCCAGTTATGGTTACTTTAATTTCTTTTAAAACATTCAACTTTCCATATTTCACTTGGTATTATTTATATCAATTTTTTACTTGATTTTAGCTATATAAAATTATTTATATCATTTTATATAAATATTATGTATTTATATAGTATGGGTTTTTTTGAAATTTCTTTGTTGGGCCCAGCACTGAAACCTAGTCACTAAGGTCCTCACCTTGAACGTGCCAAGATCCTGTCGTAAGCAGGTTCACATCCAGCAAGCACCACTTCATATTCAGCTCCCTGCTTGTGCCCTGGGTGAGAAGCTGAGAACGGCCCAGAGTCTTGGGACCCTGTACCCTTATGGGAGACCCAGAGGAAGCTCCTGGCTCCTGGTTTCCGATAGGCTCAGCTCCAGCCATTGCGGCCACTTAGGGAGTGATTCAGCGGACAGAAGATCTTCCCCTGTATCTCTCCTCCTCTCTGTATACCTGACTTTCCAGTAAAAATAAAGAAATATTTAAAACAATTTCTTCATTGAATTTCTGATTTAAACCAGAGAGTTCCTAATTTTTTCATCTGTCACTAGGTATTATTTTGAATCTTCAAGTGTGCTTATAAAGGGGCCCTCGTGATTGATTTCAGCATCCCATCCTAACAGGGATGGCCCCTCCGGTTCCACCCTGTTTCATAATTGTTCTCTTCCTCCTATTTGCCCCCTGCCTGATTTCATGTGTTCAAAATATCTCCACACTCAAATGCAAAAACTCTAACCAAGCCTTCCACCAGCTTCTCTTACAGGGATATCTACTTTCCCTCCTGCAAACACCATGAAATCCTCGCTTAGATGATCCTGTGTCCCAGTTCAGCTCAGAGAAATTACAATATAACACAGCACTCCTCTTCCTTTTATATATAAAAAAGGGAGGATTGTGAGAAGTGATCCACATCCACCATTTTAAACCCGATGCCATTTTTCCTTCTCCAAGTCCTGTCTTCTTCAGGGCTTACTGCTTCCCTGACTCAGTCTCGCCCTTTGTGTTCAAATTTTACTCCCTGCCAACCAGCTACAACCCTATGAGCCCTCATTCCCCAACCCCATGGCATGACTACCTCCACGGGCCTGATCCATAGGCTAACTGTCTCTGCCAATCTCCAGTGGCCTGTTCCCTACATACCCACTCTGTCCCCTAGGAAAGCCCGCTGTCCATGCTGTTCCCTCTGACCTCATTCTCTCCATTCCATGCTGCTGCTTCCTGCTACCCTGCATAAAGGGCCTTCTGTGTGACTTGCATATCTGAGGCTTCTGAGTTTGGGCTGGCCACTGAAAAGAGCTTACACCTATGGATCATATTGTATTGTATTTTACAATACATATTGCATATTGTATTATATTGCTTTACCCAAGTGATAGAAACAATAGCAAGCCAAACAAACATGATCAACAAAGACTTTCACCATCAAACACCCTAACAAAAGTCCCAAGGTACAGAAGAAAGAAGATGCCAAATTTGCAAGAGACAAGAGTCCTGGCACCTTTAAGTGAGCTCACATTAGGTTACCACAGGGTTTTCAATAGGAAGCTTAGGGCCAGGGAGGAATAAATGGCACTTCATGTTCTGAAAGAAAACAGCTAACCAAGAAGCTACTTTAATCAGTAATAGAGAAATGTTCCCAAAAGCTGAAGAAATGCATTGTCACCAGCCCAACTTTATAAAAATACTTCAGGAGGTCTGACAGAAGGAAACAAAAAGAGAAAAACATGTACAATTCCCACCTGCGCTGGCAGAACAATAAAATGCGTTGAGTAGAAGCAGCATTTTTGATGATGTGATCAGTTATTGCCTACCAATAATATCCTCAATTTCATGCTCTAGGTTCACCAACTGAAAGAAACCATTGGCTTTATGGGGGAAAAAAGCCCAAACAGACCCAACAATGCGGGTTTCTTACAAGAAACACAGTTCTCTACAAAGAGTCCATGCAAATGGGAACCAAAAGCAGGCAGAAGAAGGTGCACATTTATCAGACCAACACTGTAACAAAGGACATAGAAGACCACTACACAGTGATAAAGGGATCCAGTCAACAAGAGAAGTCTCAGCAAATTAAAAATATAATGGAAATAAATTATTTATTTGAAAGGAAGATTTATAGAGCAAGGGAGAGACAGAAAAAGATCTTCTATTTGTTGGTTCTCTTCCCAAATGTCTGCAACAGCCAGAGCTAAGCTGATTCCAAGCCAGGAGTCAGGAGCTTCTTCTGGGTCTCCCACATGGGGGCAGGATCCAAAGGCCTTGGGCCATCTTCTACTGCTTTTCCAGGTCACAGCAGGGAGCTGGATGGGAAGTGGAGCAGCCAGGACCAGAAGCAGTGCTCATGTGGGATACTTGCACTTGAAGGCAACTGATTAGCTTATTCCACTGTCATGTTGGTCTCACATTTTATTTCCATAACAAAAACAAAGAAATAAAGAAACAAACAAACAGAAAACACAGACCTAGGGGTGTTACTGCAGCCTTCCCCACTGATCAAGACAAAGTGAGCTTCCACCTAGAGTGGACACAAACTCCACCCACAGCAAGGACATAGTTTTAGCCTAAGCAGCCTGCCATGCGGAGTTTGCTTTACTGAAAATTTCCATAGATTTCTCAGAAACGACCAAGGGTGCATAAAACAAATGACTGAAAAGAATAACTTTTTTTTATTGGAAAGTCAGATGTACAGAGAAGAACAGAGACACACAGAAAGATCTCCCATCCATTGATTCATTCCCAAGCAGCTGCAACAAACGGAGCTGAGCAGATCCAAAGCCAGGAGCCCAGAGCCTCCTCTGGGTCTCCGAGGCAGACGCAGGGTCCCAAGGCTTTGAGCAGTCTTCAACTGCCTTCCCAGGCTGCAAGCAGGGAACTAGATTGGAAGTGGGGCTGCTGGGATGTGAACCAGCACCCATATGTGACCCTAGCATGCGCAAGGCAAGGACTTTACCTGTTAGACTGCCACACCGGGCCCCCAGAAGAACAACCATTTAAAATTGATGCAGTAAGTGATTATACAAAACTCGTTTCACTGATATTTATGCGTTTGTATAAGTCTTTAAACTTACATTTTCTTCTTTATTCAAATTCAGAATGAACTGTTTTATATTGCTTACCATTTCCATTGACTTGAAGGGTAGAGAGAAAGATAACTCCTGCTTGCTGATTAATTCCCCAGAGTGGGTGTAGCCAAAGCCAGGAACCTGGAAGTCCCTCTGAATTTCCCACAGAGGTTGCAGGGGTCAAAGCACCTGAACCATCATCCATTGCCTCCCAGGATGCCTTGGCAAGAAGCTGAATCAAAAGAGGAGTAGCTGGGACTCCAATGGGACTCTCGAGATGGGATGCAGGCATCTCAATGGTGGCTTCACTTGCTGCACCAAAACAAACAGTGACTTAAGGGCAATATCCTAAAACATGGTATGATTTGCCAGTGTATATAAGAATTGCCATTTCAATTAACCTGTATTAGATTCTTTAAGATATAAATCAATTCTACACAAAATGAAAACACACTTTTAATATTAAGTTGGTGTGAAAAGGAAAAAAAACAACCAGTAGACAAGTTGAATGAGGCAGTTTTTTTAAGAAGGAAAAAGCACCAGCTCTAAGACCTCAGCACACTCTTTGTGGAAAGCAAAGAGAAGGGAGGAACAAAAACAGCTTCACCTGCTTGTTACAAAGTTGCCTGTCTTCCTGGAAACTTTTAGCTGTCTGCCAGGAAGAGAATCTGGGCTGATGTCATTGGCTGAGGCTCACCTGCTTGTTACAAAGTTTCCCAGCACAGGAATATTGCAGTCCACTCTCCCCCAGGCCACATTTCCTTTGTCTAACAACAGGGATGAGAAAGATGGAGTAGGAGTGATGGCCCCTACCTGGCAAGTTCGGAGAACCAAGCTATTTTAGGAGACCTTCTAATTAATGACCATCCTCCTGGCCCAAATCAAGTTTTTGTTTCCCTGTAGTTCTAAGTAACAATTCAGGGTCTCTTCTCAAAGAAACCTACACCTTGAGGAGGGTTCTGCAAGAATGTGGCCTAATTCAGTGCTGTGGCCCAGGGGCTGAGCTCCAAGCTCACAAACGACAAAGGTTAGGTTTGGGGTTGGGGCTGGGCTCGGGTTTAGGTTTAGGGTTCCCGCCCTAGGAATCAGTGGATGTCCAGGCTGCTTTCTGATGTTTTTGGTTTTGTCCCCCATTTTTGTTTTCTTCTGGCAGCAGCATGCGCTGAGGGGACTCTGAGGAGACTCTTGAAAGGGCTAAGCGTTGGGAAAATTTCCACAGTCCTATCTAAGTTGCCCTGTGCCTTCCAAGGTGCCCGGTGTGGGTTTCCATCCTCAGGGGTCTCTGGACGCAGTGTGGGGAGCCTTCCCGGCTCTTCTGTTCCCTGGCGATCCTGCGCAGAGGACAGCAATGGGCAACCGCGACCCGGAGGAAATGCCCTGGGAGAGCCGCCAAGTCCGTGAACGGCTGACTGCGACCCAAGGCCCTAAGTGCAGCTGGGGCAGCCACAACCTCCGGATCCCCTCAAGTGGGGATGGCGCCCCTGGGCCAGCAGAGGCCTGTGGGGGCGGGGCGGGCCGGCAGAGCGCGCAGGCGCACGGCCGGAAGAGGGCGCAGGGGAGCGCGGGAGCGGGAGGCTCTGGGTGGGAGGCCCCATGGCGCCGCCTCAGCGCTGCCGCGTCCTCAGGTGCTGCAGCTGCGGCCTCTTCCAAGCGCACCAGGTGGGCTGGGCGCCGGCCTCGCGCGGGTGGCAGGTGTGGTGTGGGGTCGCGTCCCTCTGGCGTCCCGGCCTCTCTGTTGTAGGTTTGGGGGAGTAGTGGCTTCTGCAGAGGCGGGCTCTGGTGAAGTCTAGTGACATTTGGGGAACCTTGGGGGACCCAGGCGGGGTGGGGGTGGCATCCCGGGACCCCGCAGTGCCCCTCAGGCTTCTCATGGGAGAAGCACCCCTCCCCGCCATGGGCGTCCTGTCACCACATCCTGGGGCTCTGCTTCCACCTGTGCCCCAACCAGCCTCACAGCTTGTCCTCTCCTGCCGGCTGGCGCTGCCTGTGCCCTTCTAAAGGACACCCCTTCTTGGTCCTGTGCTGGTCGGCTGTGTCCTGGCATCTGTAAGACCGACTTCTGTAAGATGTGTGTTAAACAGCCAGTAGACTTTTAGGGGCGAAAGCACGTTTTGTATCAAATGCTCTCCCCATGATGCCAGTCTCTTGAGAAAAACAGCTCTTACCCTGCCCCCCAGATGCAGCTATTGAGTGGGTATCTGTTAGCACTAAAGGCTAGGCATTTTGGATAAGAACTACTTTAGGGCCTCAAGAGATTTTTAATTTTCTTCTTAAAGTTTTATTTATGGGCCTGGCGCGGTAGCCTATTGTCAAAAGTCCTGGCCTTACACACGCCAGGATCTCTTATGGACACCGGTTGTAGTCCTGGCTGCTCCACTTCTCGTCCAGCTCCCTGCTTGTGGCCTGCGAAAGTAGTTGAGGATGACCCAAAGCCTTGGGACCCGGCACCCATGTGGGAGACCCGGAAGAAGTTCTTGGCTCCTGACTTCAGATGAGTTCAGTTGTGGCCACTTGAGGAATGAACTAGCAGATGGAAGATCTTTCTTTCCGTCCCTGCTTGTCTCTGTAGATCTGCCTTTAAAACAAAAATAAATGCGTCTTTTAAAAAGGATCTACAGAGAGGAAGAGAGACAGGAAGACCCTTTGTCTGATGATTCACTCCTCAAGCGACCATAACAGCCAGAGCTGAGCCGATCCTAAACCAGGAGCCAGGAGCTCTTGCATGTCTCCTACCTGGGTGCAGGGTCCCAAGGACTTGGGCTATCCTCGACTGCCCTCTGCGGCCACAAGCAGGGAGCTGGATGGGAGGCAGGGCCGCTGGGATTAGAACCAGCGACCGCATGGTATCTCGGTATGTGCAAGGTGAGGACTTTAATCACTATGACCGGGCCCAAGAAAAAAACGTCTTTTTAAAAGCCGCTTTATTTTTATTTGAAAGACAAGAGTTTCCTAGAGGAGAGAGAGAAAAGTCCACTGGTGCACTCCCCAAATAGCAACGGCCTGAGCTGAGCCCGTGTATTATTTCCCTATTTCAGTATATTCTGAGAGTTGGTGGAATGGAAATTATTTGCATCTTTAAGTTGCTGCACGTGGATAATGTAGTACAGTTCTCATGTCTCATGGTCGTTTTCAACTCTGAAAAAGGATTCCAACCCAAAGGAGAATAACGCAGCCGTAGATCTGCATCACGGGCATTCTCCCATTTCTTTGCAAGAGCCCCTCCCCTGAATTAAGGAGCATTTCCCTCTTACAGAGCCTAGAATGCTGAGCTCTGGAAAGATCAAATTGTTTCATCATCTAATAGATGGCAGACAGAAGCATACAGCTGTAAAGATCTTACACGCCATACCATCTCTCACTTGCTCCCCAGTGAGTTCAATTCCAGTAGTTATGCATATGCAGGTCTTTTAAGAGTTTATTTTATTGGAAAATCAGATTTCTAGAGAGAAGAGACAAAGCTCTTCCATCCATTGCTTACTCCCCAAATGACTGCAATGGCTAGAACTGAGCCAGTCTAGAGCCAGGAGCCTTCTGAGGTCTCCCACATGGGTACAGGGGCCCCAGGCCATGGACCATCCTCTATTGCATTCCCAAGCCATTAGCCTGAAGCTAGATGGCAAGTGAATCAGCTGGGACATGAACAAGCACCCACTTGGATGCTACAGTTGGAGGTGAAGGATTAGCTAGTTGAGCCATTGTGCCAGAGCCACATCTGCCGATTTCCAGAAATGACTACTTCTGGAAAGGCTGAGTGAGACAGAGCTCAAAGCTGCTGTTTTGTGGCTTTACCAAGCAGAATGACAGAAGGAGGGAGACACAGATTACCATCTGCTGCTTCCTTTCCCATCTGGCTGCAGCAGCTGTGCCAGGCAAGCTGGCTGAAGCCATGAGCTCTTCTGGGTTTTCCATGTAACTAGTTGTTATATAAAAGCTACATTAACTTGTGGAGATTGTGTTAGTTTTGTTTGCACCCACTGTATTAGATTTCCTTACTGTTTTGAGTCATTTCTCATTTGCTTTCCTATTTTCAGGTTAAAGATAAGTATAAATACTATTAACCATAAATAATGATCAACAATGTATACATAATCATCATTTTCTTTTCTTTTAAAAAACATTTATCTATTTATTGGAAAGTCAGATATACAGACAGAAGGAAAGACAGAGGGGAAGATCTGCCATCCGATGATTCACTCCCCAAGTGAGCGCAACAGCCGATGCTATGCTGATCCGAAGCCAGGAGCCAGAACTTCTTCTAGGTCTCCCACATGATGCAGGGTCCCAAAGCCTTGTGCTGTACTCAACTGCTTTCCCAGTTGACAAGCAGGGAGCTGGATGGGAAGTGGAATTGCCAGGGTTAGAACCAGTGCACATATGGGATCCTGGGGCGTTCAAGGTGAGGACTTTAGCCACTAGGCCACGCCGCCAGGCCCATAATCATGATTTTCATGCCTCTTAGTATGTTCTCTTTTCTATTTCACTGGCTGATACAAGTTAAAAAAAAGTAGTGACTGAATAGCAGGATCCTCATTGCAGTCTTGTCTTTCATGGAATGCCAGCAGTGGCTCTAGCTTTCAGCTGGGATTCAGGTGGCTTATGTTCAGAAATATTTAATCATCCTCATCAAAAACAGAAGGTAAATAAAATATAAGATTTTGGTGGGGGAGGGGGAGAAAACCATGGGTGGTAGACATCTAACTTGATTTCATTCTTAAATAGGCAGTTTTCTGAGCACCACTTATTGAACAGTCTGTTCTTATTTTTTAAAAGATCTATTTTTGAAGTCAAAGAGAGGAAGAGAAAAGAGAGGATTCCTTCATTCATTGGTTTGCTCCCTGGATGGCTGCAGTGGCCAGCTCTGGGCCAACCCAGGGCCAACCCAGAGCCAGGAGCTTCATCCAGGTCCCCCATCTACATGGCAGGGACCCAAACACTAGGGCCATCTTCCACCCCTTTTTCCAGGCCATTAGCAGAAAGCTGGATTGGAAATAGAGCAACCAGGACACTAACCAGTGCCGACTTGAGATGCCAGTGTTGCAGGTGGCAACTTTATCTGCTTTACCACACATTGTCCCATTGTCCTCATTTTTAAAAAAGCTTTATTTATGCAGGCTGGCACTGTGTCTGCACAGGCTAATCCTCCACTCTATGGTGGAGCATCGCATATGGGCCCCAGTTGATGTCCCGGTTGCTCCACTTCCAATCTGGCTCTCTGCTTGTGAGGGAAAAGCAGTGGAGGATGGCCCAAGTTTTTGGGACCCTGCACCTGTGAGAGAGACCAGAGGAAGCTACTGGTTCCTGGCTTCAGATCAGCTCAGCTCTGGTCTTTGCAGCCACGTGGGTGGTGAACCAGAAGATGGAAGACCTTCTTCCTCTTGCCTCTTTTTCTCTATAAATCTGCCTTTTCAATAAAAATAAATAAATCTTAAGAAAGGAAGGGAGGAGTCATGGCGTGCTGGCCTAGCATCTAAAATCCTCGCCTTGAATGTGTAAGGATCCCATATGGCACTGGTTCTAATCCTGGCAACCCTGCTTCCCATCCAGCTTAATGCTTGTGGCCAGGGAAAGCAGGCAGGGACAACCCAAAGCCTTGGGATCCTGCACCCTCACGGGAGACCTGGAAGAAGCTCCTCACCCCTGCCTTCGTTTCGGCATAGTTTCGTGAGTTGTGTTGACTTAGGGACTGAATCATGTAATGGAAGGTCTTCTCTGTCTCTCCTCCTCTCTGTATCTCTTACCTTGCAATAAAAATAAATAAATGTTTCTACAAGAATAGAAAGGAAGAAAGAAGAAAAGACAAAAGGAAGACCCTAACATCCTTCTGTCTGGGCTCAGTACAAAGGGTTCCCCTTTCATGAAAGAGTACAGAGAGAGAAAAAATCCCCTTCTCATCACTGGTTCACTCACCACGTGGTCATCATGGCCAGAGCTGAGCTACTCTGAAGCTGGAGCCAGGAGCACCCTCCAGTTCTCTCATGTGGGTGCAGGGCCCTTGGGCCATCCTCACTGTTTTCTCAGGCCATTAGCAGGAAGTTCAATCAGAAGTGGAGCATCTGGGGGCTCAGTGTGATGGTTCAACTGGCTAAATCCTCACCTTGCAAGTGCCAGGATCCCATATGGGTGTCAGTTCATGTGTTGGCTGCTGTGCCTCCTATAAGCAGAGAGCTGGATTGGAAGTGGAGCAACCAGGACATGAACTGGTGCCTGTATGGGATGACAGTACTCTAGGTGGAGGCTTAGTCTACTACACAGTGGCACTGGCCCCATCCACTTTGTTTTAAGAAGTGTTCTTATTTTTTAAGATTTTTTATTATTGGAAAGGCAGATTCACAGAGAGAAGAACAGACAGAGAGAAAAATCTTTCATCTACTGGTTTATTCAACAAGTGCCGCAATATCCAGAGCTGAGCCAGTGCAAAGCCAGAAGGCAGGAGCTTCTTCCAGGTCTCCCACGTGGTGCAGGGTCACAATGCTTGGGGCTGTCCTGTCCTGACTTCCCAGGCCACAGGCAGAGAGGAATGGAGGAGCTGCCACTTATTCCTGGTTCCCAGGACTGGCCTGTGCTAGGGGATGCAGGCCCAGAGACTCTTTCTAAGGCAGCTGTGTTGGCATCAGCCTTCCTTTCACTTACAACTCACTGCTTCCAAGGGGGAGCAGGAGGGCTGTGTCTTTAATAAGAAACTGCAAAGGGAAGGAGGGACAGAGGCCTCGGCCAGAATCACTCAGCCAAGGGGCTCAGCCCAGAGCAACAGATGGCTTGTGCTCACTGGAGGCACTCAACTGTCTCTCTACTTTCTTCTGGTCCTTGATCGTGAGTCCAATGTCTACCCTTTTCTCAAAGAAGTTGACCAGCACAGACTCCGGCAGGATGGAGGCCAGGATCTGCTTGAAGGAGATGCACCAGTCTGCGTCCATGGTGTTCCCAATGCGGGCAGTGGCTGTGGGGTTCTCACACTGCAGGGAGCCCATGCTGACCACTGAGTAGGAGGACATGGATATGTTGTATTTGGTTTCATCATCAGACAGGAGCTGGGAGGGTGAGCCCTTCCCCTCTCCACTGCCCCCCTCTACCACCGTCTGTCTCTCCTGTGGCACTTTTCCAAGGTGGGTGTCTCCACCAGCTTTGGTCCAGGGGTCCCCTGTGGCTGTTGGCTGGCATTCCTGTACTGGGTCCTGACGGGATTCCCTTGCAGGTGACTGAGGGTCCCCCGTGGCTGGCACTCCTGTACTGGGTTCTGAGGTGGGTTCCCTTGCTGGTGACTGGGGATGCCCCATGGCTGGCGGCTGGAGCTCCTGTACTGGGCCTGAGGGGGTTCCCTTGCTGGCAGTGGGGACTCATCCTCGGTGGAACTGCCCTGGTCCCTGCTGGGAGTGCCACTTGGGCACTTGCCACTTGACACTGGGACTGAAGAAATTCCCCACCTCACTGATGCGGAGGCTGGCCGGCCACTGTGGCAATGGCGTGGTACAAGTCCTGCTCCAGGGGGTCCTCACTGAATTTGTTGTATAGCGTCTTGCACAGCTCAATGAATTGCTCCTATCAAGGGGGAAGGCAGAACAAGGAGATGGTAAGATGGCCCGGGCGTTCACTCCATGCATGCTGCTGGCCACTGGAACTGGTGCCAGGATGTGGTCCTGTTTATCAGTGCCAGACCAGTGCCTTAGGCTTACTTCACACACGGGAATGTGGAGGCTCAGAGTCGGGAGGGACCTAAGCAGTCACTCTGCCCTGCCGGGTTCTCCCCCTGCAGTGGACAGCAGCTCTGAGCTGGGCTCTCTGCTCCGACTTGTGGTTCTGCTGTTGGAGATGCATGGCTGTGTGAACCCGGCCTCGACCAAGGCTTCCTCCCTGGGGTCTGGCCTCACCCTTGGCCTTCTAGGCCTGGGTGAAAGCACCTTCAACTCTGACCTTCAGGGAAGCTCCCAGAGGGTGCTGCTGAGGGGGTGAGGGTGCTCTTGGGTCTCTAAACCACATCCTGGCCTGAGAGAGGGGTGAGACCACCCATTCCTCAGGCTGGAGAAGGCTTAGGCTCACAGGGCCCCTCTGGGCATAGCCAGGGCCGGGCCAGCCCAAGCACTAAGGGCAGGCTGTAGTTCAGGGACTGCCTCTGGCTACTTTCTGCAGCTGAACCCAGGGGTTGCCCCTTCCTGCCTGGGAGACCCTTGGGAAGACAAAGAAGCTCCTGTCCCCAGAGAGCAGGAAGTGGAGAGCAGACAAGCCTGTGTGCACAGGGTGCCTGGGCAGGGAGTGTGAGGAAGCAGCTGTGGGGTAACCTTCCCCAGGGCTGCTCAGACCTACCACTGTCCCTCCACCTGAACAAGTGGTCCCTGTGCAAATGGCCCCTGAGCAACAAGCTCCTGACTTTCCAGAATCCTCACTGGGACTCCTGGGCGCTCAAGTGAGCTAGTGAGTAACGAGTGCCACCCTGTGTGGACCCTGGGGCGTGGTGCTGACATGGCATGCTGGGCCCCGGTGTCCCTCAGGGTTCTGCAGAGGTGTCTGCTGCAGCCTCCTGCCTGGCCCACCTGGTTCATTTTGGGCAGATCCTTGATGGTCTCCTTCTGAGCCTCTCTCTCCTTGGCCCACATGCGAAGGTAGTGTCGGTAGTCTGGGGGGCTGGTCCCCTTCTCCTCTGTGAGTCAGAAGGAAAAGACATTAATCTCGGCCTGCCATGACAGAAAGAGGGCTTGAGCTTGGGGTCAGGGGGTGGGATGGGCCCTGTTACAAAGCACCTGCATCTGGGGAGGTGCTGATGGGGAGAATGCCCGGAAGAAGGGATGGCTCAATGGGATGAGGATGGTCCTGAGGCTGTGTTCTAGGCTGTGAGAGGTTGGCCTGAGGAGCTGAGAGCTTCACAGGGGACACCAGGCATCACAGGGCCTCCAGCCAAGGTCACTGACCTTCAGGGCATGTCTGTCAACTGGGTGCCAGGCAGTGGGGGAGCTTTGCAGAAGTGACTGGGGATGGTCACAGCCCACATGAAACCCCAGACCTCAGCCCTGAGACCCTGACTGGCCGTCAGGGGAGAATGGCCTGTACCTGCTCGCTTTTCTTGGGTATCCTCGCTTCTGCTTCCTTCCCGATCTTCCTGTGGTAGTGCCTCTGCCAACCAGGAAATAACAACATGGAGCACATTCTTCTCCAGCTGGGACTGCAGCCCACCTCTGCTGAGGTCCAGCCTGTGCTTGTGCGGGAGCAGCCCCGGGTTCTGGTTCCCTGCACGGAGCCTCCTGCTTTGGCCTGACCCTGGGCTCTGCCCTCTGCCACCACCGTCAACGAGGGCCTGGGCATTTCCCCACTTGATCACTGAAAGCAGCAGCAGCTGTATCCCACTCCGTGTTTGCACTTTTTTTTCTTTTTCCAGCGGACTACAAGTCTCCCGTATATGAAACAGGAATGCGGTGTGATGGACAAGCCTGAGAACTGATGAATCCTGTGGTTTCGTTAGGAAAAGGTCACCTGCGTGGGATCACACCTATGACAGCTACACCAGGAGGGAAGGAACTTGACAGACATGAACCCTGTGCTCAGCACATCCGCTGGAGGAGGACCACACTGTGCGGTTCACGTGTGAACATGAACCTGGGGAGGAACAAGCTGCCCTGGTCTCCCAGGCCTGCTGCCAGAAGACAGGCGAGGACAGAAGTAGCCCAGCCCTCAACTGCCTCAGTGAGCGTGGGTGACAGTGCAGGGCCTGGGGTGCTGTGGGGTCTGAGGTCAGGGCTCTGCACCCAGAAGCACACAGCACAAACTTAAAGCTTCCCAGGTTGCCCAGGGTCCATGTGTAACAGGAAGCACACCTGCTGCTTTGGCCTGTTACTGGAAGCCAAGGCCCTCCGGGTTCATGAGCTAAGCCTTCACGGTCAGCAGGACCTGTGGGTCCTTCAACACACACACTATTTGTTTCCCCTTTGGGCCTGCCACATGACGTCACAGCACAGCATGGTCGCCAGCCGTGTCATCAAGTCCTTTCTGATTCTTAGGTGAGTTTGTAAACACCCAGTGTCTTTCAGGTTAAAGTGCAATCAGTGCCTCATACAATCCAGGGGTGTGGGGGCACGTGCTCACCTGGGGGAAGGTGCAGCTTGTAGAGCACCTTGAGCTTTTCAGTCATGTCCCCGTGGTACATCCCGCCTGTGGGAGAAGGCCAGGAGGAGGGCATGATGAGGGGCTCCCCAGGACGGTGCAGGCTCCAGGGGGCTGGGACAGGACCTCCTCACACCTGCAGAGGGCCCAGGAGCCAGTCCCAGGCTTCCTCAGAGTATCGCCAGGCCAGCTCAGCCTTCCCTGCAGCCAGCTGCCCCAGCCCCACAAGGGAGGGAAGGATAGACTGGCCAGGGATGCCACGGGAAATGGCCAAGGCAGCGTCAGGCCCCTGGAGGCACTCACTTTTGTTGTAGAACATAGTTTTAGGATGTGTGTATCTTTAAAATAGAAAGGCAGATTTACCAGAGAGAAGAAAAGGGAGAAGAAGATTTTCCATCCATTGGTTCCCTGGCTGGAGGTAAGCTGATCTGAAGGCAGGAGCCAGGAGCCTCTTCCATGTCTCCCATGTGGCTGCAGGGTCCCAAGGCCTTGGGCCATCCTTGACTGCTTTTCCCAAGCCAGAAGCAGGGAGCTGGAAGGGAAATGGAACAGTCAGGATATAAACCAGCACCCACATAGGATCCCAGTGCAGACAATGTGAGGACTTTAGCCACTAGACTATAAATCTTAATTTTTTTTTCTTTTTTGCCTAACAGTCAACACCAACCTAACTTGAATCCAATCTAATCATTTGGAGTCAGTCTGATGATTTGGAAGAAAGGTTCCCTTGTCCTGGGGCTACTGAGGGGATAGCGTGTCCCTGGAGCTGCAGACAGCCACGGACTCTGCAGGAAGCGCAGTTCAGAGAACATCAGAGGGTGAGAGAGTGTACAACACTGCATCTGAGTTCCTGGATCCAGCCAGGCCTGACACTGTCTCCCTCAACTCTGCAGTTCCTTGAGCCCATGAACTTCTGCTGTAAGCTGCCTTGTGCTTTCTAAGGGAGTGTTCTGCCTAAACTCCAACAAGGCTTAACTTCTACCACTGCGACTTCACAGCAAGTGCATGCACGGATGCTTCCAAACCCCTTCTCTTCCGGCAGGAACCTCTGTGCTGAGGATGCTCTTGGAAGACAAGGTCACAGTTACAGGTCCTGTCCCTGTTCTCGGCTCTCACCTTAAACACCATGTAAAGGTCTTCCAGCTCTTCAATGGAGAAGCCAGTGTCCCCAGGTATGGCTCGGACCTAGAAGAAAGAGACAGGCTGGGCTGAGGGACTCTCAAGTGCCTGTTGCAGCAGGAGACAGATTGTCACAGGGACCAGGGCAAAGGCACGAGCTGCCCCTCAGTGTGGCAAGTCGGCCATCCCACTGAGGGCAGGGCCTTGCCCTGCTGGCCTCTCACCACCCAGCCTGCCACTCAGTGCAAGCTCCCTGAGGTCTGTGCCCTAGTGGGCTGAGAGTGGGGGACATGGGACATTGTTTAGTTCCTCCTGTCTGGACCTCTGCTGTGACCCAGGTGCCAGCTCTTGGGAAGGGGTCCTGAAACCACCAGCCAGCTGCTCTCAGTCAGCTGGAGCCATCCGTTTCTGTCACTTGTGACCTCAGAGTGTCTGAAAGGTTTGGGGGGGGGGCACTGGGGAAGTGGGAATGAGGTTGGCAGTCAAGAGACCATGAGTAGATCCTGTGGCAGGGGCACCTGCACCCATCCAGGGATGCGGAGGATGAAGGCTGGAGGCAGAGGCACGGCACGCAGGTGCTCAGAGGGCAGCTGTGGGATGCTCGGCGCGAGGGGAGGGGACATGTGGGAGACAGAGGGTGCTATGCTTTGGGGGAACAGGGCCTCAGACAGGCTTCCCACTGGCCCATCTGGGAGCAGAATAAAACGACCATGTCCTCTCCCCACCATGCCCCTGCCTGGTCCCACACATCCTAATGCTGACACTGGTGGTGAGGCAGCAGGGGAGTGTGCGTCCTGCCCCACAGACAGGCCTGAGTGGGAGCCCCCCACGCCCACATACCACACTCCTCTTGGCTGTGTCCTCCAACGACTGGATCACTTTCAGCCTCTGTTTAAACCGCATCTGTTCAGTGTCGCTGGCCCGCAGGCTGCTGAATTTCTGCAGGCAGGTGGGGATGATTAGGTGAGACAATGCACAGCCACAGGGTGCAGGGCTGTCACCCCCCACACCTCCCCACGGAGTGCTGACCTCATAGGAGGCTTTGAGGAGGTCAAAGATGTCTGTCTGTGTGGGAGGCTCGTCTCCACTGGTCAGCAAGGCATGGAGGTGTGGCACTGGTGGGGAAGTCTCTGCTCATTGACCACATTGTCCAGACATCTGTGGGGGGAAGGGGTCAGACATTGAGACCACTCATAGTTATGGCAGACCCTCCAGGAGGATAGAGTGTGCCCCAGCAGGTACCCTGGCAAGTCAGGGAGCTCCCCTCAGGCCTCAGGCCCTCCCTCGCATTAGGCTCTGCACATGGAAGGTGCCGGGCTATCTTTTGGGGCTCCATGGGCAAGGAGCTTGTTTAAGGCTACATGTTGGGACCTAGTCTGGCCAGGACCCCCTGACCCCTGCTGTGACTCCTGAGCAAGGTCACACTGTCTTGGGTAGGAAATGCATGGCAGGCAAGCTGTCCGGAGCTCAGGGTGGACACACAGCTACCCAGCCCAGCTCTCTGGAGGCACCGTGGCTGTCCCTGCTGTGTGGGAGCATCCCAGGACAGGGGCATGCATGTGGGGAAGCTGTCAGGACTGGGCAGAACTCAGGACAGGTCAGAAAGAGCCAGGAGGGGGCTGAGCATGGCTGACAGGCTTGACGGCCAGGAAGGCAGATGTCCACTGCTCCTCTGAATGAAAGATAAACAAGTGGCATGGGTGTACAGGCTCAGCCCTGGTCAGGGTCCTGCAGGATGCTCTCAGGAGACTGGAGCAGAGGAAACCATGTCCATAAAGTTTATTGGAACATGACTGTGCTCATTTGCTTCCTTGTTCCTGGCACTTAAGGAGCAGTGAGCCTGTAGGGTCTGCCAGGTCAGCCTGGGATGCTCTCTGCATCTTCAGGGGCAGCTTTCTGAGGATCCCTGCAGGTTAGGGGTGTCTGGAGCTGTTGGCACTGGGTACTTGCTGGGTAAACGCCAAGGTGCTGCTGGGTCTTGGGTCAGCCCCACCCATGGGCCTGTTTACATTCTCTCATGTCTCCTGTTACGGTTTTGGGCAGAGGCTGAGCCCCGGCTGATCGAGACTTTGTCTCAGATGCTGTCTGTGGGCTTCTCTGACAAAGGTGGTTGGTTCCTCAGGCTCCCGCAGACCAAGAACTACGACATCGGGGCTACCCTGGACACCATCCAGTATTCGAAGCACCCGCCACCACTGTGACAATGTCTGCTGCCCGGCTCGCTTCAAATCTCCTTCTCTGTCACATAATCACATTGAGCTAGTCAGAATAGCAGGGGCTCCGTAAGGGCTAGATTTTCTGCATTCTTCTCCAGAATCTGGGGGGCGGGCACGCATGAGGCCTCTTAGGGCAGCAGCACAGTGTCACCGGTGAGTTCCATGTGTATATGCTTGATGCCAAACAGCCATCTACTCTGAGAGCTGTTGTGGCCCAGGAAGGACTTGCTGTTGCCCAGCAGGGTGCAGGTGATACACAGCGCACTGGGCTCCCCTGCCAGCCTCATGCCAGCAGTCCAGAATACACTCTGCCTAATGGCCTCTGCTTTCTCATTTCTAAACAGCTAGTTGATTTACTGCTAGAAACCTGCTAGATTGAGGGAGGGCTGTCCTACAGCAAGCCAGAAGGTCTCACACTTGGAGGGAGAGTGGCTCCCAAGGGCAAGTGCGAGGTGCAAGTGTCCTCTGGCGGCTGCCTCCAGCTCATCACTACGATGCCTCTCATGTGTAGCGCCCCTGCTGTTATATTTGTAAGCAATCTGTGATTAAATGCAATGAGCACTTTAGTCATCACTGTGCTCTGGTGTGTTTGTCAGTTTCCAGGGTTTTCATACATTAACACCAGGGGGAGCTGCAGAGGCACTCCTGCACCACACACATCTGCATCAGTGACAAGCTGGCCTCTGCTCACAGGTCATCACTGAAGTCCTCTCCTGTTGCAAAGAGGTCAGAGAGCCGCAGGGCTGCAGGCTTCTATGTCCCTGGCACCTGGGGAGGCCCCGTGCCCCTCTGCTGCTCAGGGATCCTCCTGCAGGTTCCCTCAGAACCAGGCCTGGGAGGCTGTGTGATCTGAGGAAGCTGGACAGTGGCTGCTTCCCAGCTCTCCCTCGGGGTGGGGGCCCATGGGGTCCCTTGCTCAGCCTGTGCTGGACCTGCTGGTTTGGGTCCCCTCTGCTCTGTGTCCACCTGGGAGCTGTTCACGGGAGATGGGAGAAATCTTACCCATTTAGAAGATGTGGCCTCAGCCTTACAGGCTGGACTCGGCAGTTCCCCATGAGCAACACGGAGCCCCTGGGGTCATGGGTCCTCATGGTTCCAGAGGCAGTGATTGCCATCTTCCTTCACCTTCATGTTCAGGCCAGGAGAGTCCTGAAACCAATCAGAGGAGACAGCTGTGTCCTGTTGCCTGCTGGGGCTCGTTTCCCAGATGAGACTTTTCCACAGTGCTGCTTGCCAGTCCACAGGCTGGGCAGTGAAGTCGACAAAGCACAGTGAGTAAATGCCATTTCATCCCAGTCCTCTGTTTCCATGACCAGGCTCCAGGTGGCCCAGCTCCTGAGGGTCAGCTCAGGGTGTCTGCACAGAGGTGGGAGTAGACAGGCCCTAGAGACCACTGGGGAATGGACTGAGGCCGACTCCCCTCACCTGCTCCCTCCCTGGCAAACAGCACCTCAGACCTGGACTTTGCAAGTGGCTGTGCCAGGCTCCCCGTGCTGCTGGGGACCGGCTTCTGCTTAGCAACCAAAGATGTCCTGACAGTTAGGCTTACCACTTCACAGGACCTCAGAGTGGGTCGCTGCAACTCTGCACCCCAGACAATGGGAAAGAGGGCAAGACAAAACAGACTTGACAAGAGCATCACACACAGGAACTGCAAGGCTCTGCTGTCACTGGGAGATTCAGAGCTACGAGTTGACTTAGGTCTCAAAGCTACTCCTGACAACACCAGAATCTGAACTTGACCTCCTGGCTTCCAGCTGGAGGCCTGCATGAGGTGAAGTTGGCCGTGGCAGACCTATGCTAAGGTGACCCCTGTTAGTAGGCCTCTGGCAGGGCTCTTTACACGCTGATGACAGCATAAAGCACGATCTGAGTTTTGTAGCACTAAATGTGCAGTGGGGCCTGTTGGGTTCCTGGGAGCAGGAACACACCCCAAGTGACTGAATGCCTTCAGCAAGGGAGCATGAGCCTGGAGAGGGCAAGGGTGGCAGGGTGTGCAGAGAGGCCAGGCCAACCTCAATGGACCCCAGGGTGTCACGATGCCCTTTTGGCTGAGAGTTAATTTCATGAGATGAGCAGGGAGCGAAGGGAGCAGGCAGAGGAAGGTGTTGGCTCCACACAGGCAAGAACAGGAAGCTGAGCTTTGGGGGGTAAAAAGCTCATACTTCAACAGTTCTGTGTGTGCTTGGTGATCACTGGGACCAAAGTGGAAGCAATATTCCCTATCACCAACCTTCTGGGGTGGCCAGGTGCCCCTGGGAGTGCCCAAGTCTGGGATGTCACGTTTGTGCAACAGCTGGGCCGACTCGGGCTCCATTTCCTGGTGGGAGGAAAGTGCTGTCAATAGTCCAGTCCTGCCAGCACAGTGCCCCGCAGCCTCCCTGGCAACCTGGCTGGCCACAGGAGGTAGGGAGCCTCCATGCAGCCACTCAGCTGCAGCCCAATGGCAGATGGGCTGTCCTGTGCTTGCCAGACAGCTCTGCCCCACGGCTGGTCCACCTACCTCCCATGGCACCTCAGGCACTGTCTGCAGAGCTGAGCTCCTGTGCAGTCTGCAGTATCTGCTTCACCAGTGTAAACCTCCTGCCCCGGTCAACACCCCTAAGCCCCTACCCCTTGAGGTCACCGTGTGAGCTGCTCACAGAGTTCAGCAAGCATCCCTGTGTCAGCAAGCAGTGCCTGTCTCATCAGTCCCCACCTGAGCCTCCTGCAGGGCACTGGGTACAGCCTGGCACCTTTTTCTGGGCAGCTCCTGACTGAAGGGAGGGTCTGACTCCTCCATGTCAGATGAGGACTGTCCATGGAAACACATTCCTCCTCCCAGCTCCAGTTCCGGGGAGTCCTTGTGCAGACACTTCAGCCAGCGGCTCTCAGAGGGCTGTGTTGGGAAGAACAGGAAAGCAAGCCCTTTGACTGCAGCTCTCACACCCAGGGCTCAGGGATGGTGCCTGCTGGCGAGGCCTTGGAGAGGCAGCAGAACCCCCGAACGTCCATGCTCCCTGACCCAGTGACCCCACACAGACAACAAAGGCACAGAGATACTCGTGGCGCTGTAGACGCCATTGTTTAGAAAGTGTGCAGACAGCCTCAGGCCCTCAAAAAAGGGAACAGTGCCAGCAGCCCGCTTTCCACCATATTCTGTTTTAAAAAATGAAAATACCTGGAAACTGCAATAATACAGAAGCCTTTTGTTAGTGAAAACTTAAGCAAACAAGTCTTTTCTTGACACAAAAATGATGTAACATTAAGCATTCGAGTGGCTGACCCGGACGCTCAGGTGCTGAGAGCTGCTCGTTTTATTTGCGGGTGTGTGTGCGTGGGGGTGGGGGGGATTGATTCAAGGTCACAGTTTGGAAGACCCTGGCCCAGGGCAGTAGGGGTAAGAGAGGGACTAAGACTTGGTTGGGGGTTGAGGGAGGAGGCCCCACTGAGGTGGAGTACACCAGCTCACAGGCAGGATTGGCATGGGGGAGGTTGTTAAAGCCGTTGTTGAAACAGCCATGCTATCCATAGTGCCAGGAAGCCCGCTGAAGCCAGAATCTTCGGAATTTAAAAGGAAACGAGTGACAACCAGAGTAGAGCATGGAAGCTCTCCCCAGGCTGGCTTGGCTCCCTGGGACTGCTGTGTGTGCCATGAGGAGCTCTCCATGCCTTCGCGCCTTGACACTCAGGTCCCAGATCCTGGCCTCGTTGAAGGCAGAGGCCCCAGGAATTCTGGGCCAGCAGGTGAGCAGGGCTGCCTGGGTCTGCGATGCACCACTCAGCTGGTCCCCACACTTTGCTTCCTCCACAGGCTGAGCTGTCTAGAACCCGAGACTCACCCAGGTGGTGGCTGGTGGCGTCTGCCTCCTGGATGAGCAGGTGCCTGGCTCCCGCAGGGATCTCAAACATCTTGATGTAGCCTTGGTGCAAGTGCAGGAGGACAAGGCCCAGTGAGAAGATGGCAAGCCCCACCCACCCACTGTGGGCTCTGACCACCCACCAGGAGACGGGCCAAAGGAAGAGTGGCTCCGGCCCCTCTTCTTGTCTTCAGACCCAGATACCCCACTGGCCTCTTCCACTGGAAACACAGTGGGGAGTCCAGGCTGCATTCCTCCAGGCAGGGATTCAGAGCTGCCACGTTTAGGAGGGAGGCTCTGGGTACTCCACTTGACCTGTGTAATTCTCAGCCACTTGCTCTGCACGTGTCATCAGACATCCCACCTCTGGTAGGGCTGTACTAAGGCCAGCCCACAGCCCCTGTCTTTAGGACCTGGACCAGCACCGGGTACAGGATGAGGTCCACGTGGTCACTCTATCACTTTATTCTCAAAGAGGTCAACTAAAGTGGCTTCTCCCCATTTCAGAGGTGGGCTGACGGAGGCCCAGAGGGATGCAGTTGGTAGCTGCTGGCCTGTGCAAAGAGCTGAGGCCTGGTGGAGGCACAGCCCCAGGCATGAGTGTGGTTTGAGCACATCTGGAAGGGCCCTGTGTGCTGCTGCTGGTGGTGGTGGTAGTTAGGAAGTAGTGGGACCTACAGGGACCTGGTGGGAGTCAGTCAGGTCAGGGCCTGGGGGCCCTCTACCACTCAGTACCACCCTCTCCACCTCATGTGGTCTAGGCCCTGTGGGAACCCAGGTCACATCCAAATAAACCTCTTCACTCACATGGTGCCCAAGTCTGGACAGTGGTGACAACAATGCAAGAGGCAAAGACAGAAACCCACCCCAGAGCCTGTCTCCCCTGGCAAGGGACCCGTAGCACCTAGCCCTACCCAAGGCGCCAGAGAAGTCAGACCTTCCATGCTTCCAGGTCACCTAGCAGCCCAGGGAAGTGCTGCTGAAAGCCAGCTGGGGAGGAGCCTGCTGCAAGGCAGAACTCCAGTAGAGCTTCCTAAGGTCTGTTCTCTGCCCTGTCACCTGGGGCCCTCTCCCTCTGCTCCCCAATCCCCAACCTCTGCCAGGACAGGACTGACCCAGGGGCGGGACTCACCGTGCCTCTTGGGGGAGCGTGTGAACGTGCCCTTAACCACCTTGCACCGGGTGTTGTCTCCTCTGCACACACCACACTTGTCCTCCTGCTTGCTGGAGCCGATCACCCCATCACAGCCCACCTTCTGCAGGGGAAGCAGGCTGTGAGTAACCTGCACACCCTCTCCTCGCCCTGGCACCTGCCTGTGACCTGGCACCAGTTACCCCTTTGCCCACTATCAGGGGGGGAAAATCAGGCTCTGGTTTCAGGAGGAAGACAAAGCCTGCTAGCCGTCTTCCGGGAGTGTGACCTGAATGATGCCCCCTTGCAGGCCCAGAGGTCCAAGGGTTAGGACACAGCAGGCCTTCAGGGGACACCCTTGCTCTGGCACTGTACAGCAGAGGCCTGGCTTCAGAGGCTCCTACCCTAAGGTCCACTCCATGGCCAGTCCACTCAACACCGCCACACCTGCACTAGAATTATTCTGTCCAGAGGAAAGGCGATGCTCTGCTCCAGGCCACCTGGGGAAAGCAACAGCATACTGAAGTGATTTGATTTTCCATGGTCCTAGCAGTGTCCACTGCGAGGCTCAACAAGGAAAATCCCTCTTTGGGGCTAGTCTGTGCCCACTGACCACCCTCAGAGTGCTTGATGGCATCACAGATTCCCCCCTTCCTCTTGGCTGCCAGGAAGCTCGGTGCTAATTCTCCCTTAGCAATCTTCCTGCACCAATTAGGAGAAACTCTTCCTCCTGGCACTGTGTGTTCTGGTGCTGGTCTTACCAGGACCACGGTGGGCAGGGGGCTCTAGACCCTGACAAAGCTAAGAGCAGCTCCTCTGTAGGGGCTCAAGTTCGCAATCTTTGGTTTTCAGCTTTTTCATTCACTTTTGGAAGTGAGCAGGGTAAAAGCATTCCGTACAAGCAGCACGCTTGTGTTCACATGGATGGTTCTAGAGAAAAACCCATCTACCAAAAGGAGGCAGCATGGTGGGCCCAGCCTGGGAGCACAGGCATCACCCCTGCCTGTGCACCCCCACAGTGTGCTCCCTAAACACTGTAACAGCAATGGACCTGATGTTGCTCTCTAAGCACAGGGTAGCTGGCTGGCTAGGACCTGGCCCCAGACATTACCCTGCAGATCTTGGGAACTCGTGTTTGGGTAGAATTCTTGGCAGCTGTCAAGATGGTGCATCCTGGTGTGCACACAGAGTCTGGCTTATGAATTATGCCTGGAATTGTGAGCTCTTTCTAACAAGGGTCCTACCAGGCAACTGGACAGGCTGCAAGAAGATGGGGAAGAGGAGGGAAGGGAAGTACAGCATGCTATGAGAAGCCACAGTGGTTCTGGGGTTTCCTGCTGAGAGGCACAGAGTGGGTCACAAGGGACAGAGAACAGCCAAGCTGTGCGTCCAGCAGAGCTGGCAAGCTGCAGCAGCAGTCTGGCATCCATTTTTCTGGAAGTTTGGAGGGATATTGTCTGGCAACAGATAAGGAAATTACTGGCGTTGCTCTTGCCAGGCAATGCAGCCCTCTCAGGGTTCTCAGGGACAACATCTCATCCTTGGAAAAGCCCCTGATGATGCAGGTGCCATTCAACACTCAGCATCATGCAGCTGGCCTCACTCAGGTAGGCAGGAACACCAGGCAGATGAGGCTGTGAAGGGTAAATGATGCTGCTAGCCTACCAGCTCTTCCCTTTAATTCTGAAAGGGCTGATGGTGCAGAGAATAACTGGGGTGGAAGATGTTGCAGTGCTAGTGGGTGACTATCCCCTGGGGGTAGGGTTGGGGGCAGTGGGGAGCTAACGAGGTCTGGCTTTTCTGTCTGTGATACAGTCCTGTCCATCAGCCCCTCCCTACTGTACAGAGCTTTTACAACCTGCATGTGTTGATGCATTCTGAATTCACCAAAGCATGGACCCTGTCGGCCTCGCTCATGCCTGCTTTACCAAGCCACTGCCGTGTGTGCCACACCTGGGGCAGGTCGGCACACCTCTTCTCTCTCCATCTTTCTGTGACCTGCCGGGGATCATGGTAACCTTCCCACACGGGAAGCATTCTGCTTCCTGTATTATGACTTTCATGGTACATCTTTGTGGGGGACAGCACAGAAATATAATCCGCAGATGCCACAGGCCCTGTTTAAAGCCATTGGGTTTAGATGATCCCCCAACAGCTACCTGGTGTTCACCCGTGTTAGGTTCCCAAGAGGGTATTAGGACATTTGACCTCCTCTGCTTCTGTTGTCCGGATCAGAGGTGAGGTTGCAGTCATGCCCATGAGATGGTGAATTAGCACACCCAGGTTCAGAACCATGGACAGCTGCTTCTACTGCTAATGGCGCCTCCTACTGAGGGCCTGCACTGAGTGAGTGAGTGTGTGTGTGTGTGTCTCTTGGCCTGCACTTTGCTGTTTAGACAGCTTAACATTCTTCTCATGAACACACTTTCCACATGCAAAGCAACCCCTCTTAAGTATATAGCCCAACACTGTCTTTATCTGACTCACCTGACCCACGTACATCCAGCCAGTTTCCCCAGCCCTCAGCCAGGCCGGGGCTTGGCATCCCACAATACAGCTTCCTACCTTTTCTAAAGTATTATTTAAAGGATCCCAAAAGGGTGCCTGCTTAGTTTTGCAGTTTTTTGAGGGCTGGGGGTAGAGACTGTGGCCCAGGTTTTCTAGACACAGAACCTGGCCCAGGCTCTTCCTTACCCCTGTATCTGGCCAACCCCACTGCCTCCCACTGTGCTCCTGTACACAGCCCTGCCCTGGTGCAGGTTGAGCCTGGCTGGACACCCGGGTGCTCAGGCAAATGCACACTCCCAGTCATGGCCTTGAGCTCAACTCCCTGTGGCCAGCCCACCCTGACCGCAGGGTACTCACCCTGCAGTCCCCGCGCACACAAAGGCTGAAGGCGTCCTTGTAGGAGCAGCGTGTGCCGTCGTGCACCATGCGCTTCATGGACACCACCTCCCCGGTCTCCTTGGACTCGCAGTAGAGGTGACAACGTTCCTTGGCTGGAGGGAGATGGCATGGCATTAGCCGGGAGCTGGGAAGGAGGGTTCCTGTGCCTGCTGGCTTACAGCACTCACACTAAGGGGACCCTGTCAGGAACCCTGGCAGCAAGATCTGCATCTCTGTTCACAGCTAAGCTGCAGCCCCAGTGCTCCCTGTGAGCTTGGTGCCTTCCTGAGCTGCCAGCCTGGCTGCCTGGCCCGTCAGGTTCACATGCTCCATCAAGCTGTGACCTTGCTCTCCGTGGTCTGAGTGGCTGCTCTCACTCCCTCCCTCTCTCCCTGTCTGCCTCTCAGATCCACCCTGAGCAGGGCCCACCAGTGCTGACGGATGTCCTACCCCACTACACCTCACTACTTCTGCCTCACGTCTGACTTCTCTCTTACAGGAAGACAAGAACCTCTGTTCCAGTGGTGCCTGCTAGCAGCAGAAGGCACACAGGGTGTGCAAATGCAGTGCCTCTGTCCCCAATGGGTCTCTGCACTGGTGCAGCCCTGCAACCGAGTGATGGCTGCATAAGACATGTCACGGCTCCAGCTCCCAGGCTTTTCTGTCCTGTGAAGCCACAGACGCCTTAGGGTGTGTTTTCCTAAGCAACACCTGTGTCCCATCCCAGGGATCCCTGCTGAACCAGCTCTTCATTCCCGGCTGGCTCAGTCCTGCACCTCCAGTCCTGCCCACCAGGTGGCGACGGCGGACTTCAGTCCTGCTTGGCCTCTCTGGCCTTGCTCTGGCTTGCCTGGGATTGCTACCTTGTTTGGAACCTAAGTCCCACCCACCCACCCCCAGCAGCAGGCCCCATGGGTCCTGAAGTATAGAAGGGTGCAGGCCCCAGCTGGACTTGCACCAGCCCAGATGCTGAGCCCCTGCTGTCCCTGGTCTCACCATCCCGGTGCTCGTGGGGTAGCCACTGGTGCTGGCCATCACCATGCTCAAAGTACAGGTCCCACTGTCGGCATTGTTCCTCGCGGAAGTCGGCCAGGGTGTCTGGGCAGTCCTGAGGGTTGTAGAGCTGGAAGTCGTAGGCAAGGCCTGAGCAGGTGCGGCCACCATTGGCTGGGCTGCAGGGGAAAAAAATATAAGACCTGCCGCTGGGGGCCACCGGATAGCCAGCACTTGGGGTGCCATTTGTGGAACAGGGAAGTCCTAGATGGTGGTTCCAGCCTATGCCTGCAGCCTGGCCCAGCCTTGGCTATTGTGGGCATCTGGGGAGTGAACCAGCAGATGGGAGATCTCTCCCTCTTCATCTCTTATAAATAAATAATAACTAAATTTTAAAATGTCCTTAAGAGTTTGTGAGAATGCAAGGGCCTCCTTCCTGCCTCAGCTCCTATCCAGGGTAGTAGCTTGGGGCCTCCAGACAGGAAGGAGTGAGCATGGGCAGAGAGGGTTCCGTGGACAAGCTTGGGAGCTGGCCCCACGTAAGGTACTCTGGGGGAAAGCTGACCACTGCTGAGCTCTGGCCTTCAGATCCTGTAAGGCTAAGATGAACTTGACTTCTGCTGTGGTCTGGATATGATTTGGTCCCCAGACTCAGATAGGAATTCAAATCTGAGGTTGTAGATTCAGAAGGTGGAAACCACCTTTTAGGAGCAGGGCTCAGTGGAAAGGATTCCCATCCTTGAGGCCAAGCCTCTGGTTCTCACAGAGACCAGCCTCTGCTTCCTCCCACCTATACTGCCACCTGCTGCCTGCGCCAGAGGCCAAACCAATGGGGTAGTGCCATCTTGGACTTGAACCCTGCAAGCCATATGCTATGTGGACTTTTTCTCTTCCTAAAGTGAGTTGGCTCCAGAATTCTGGCATTGTGATGAAGAGCTCGCTGGTTGAACCTCTGATCCAGGAACCCTGAAGGCTGATGCCTCAGGCTCCCCATGGCCAGCACAGAGCCTGATCACAGATGGTCAAATGGCCCAAGTGGGTGGACAGGGCGATCTGCTGCAGGGGGTGTAGCTTGGCTGAACATGCATGCCCTCTAGAGCTGAGTCTAGAGCTGCATTGATGGCGCTCAGCTTGGAAGTCACAACTCTATTTTATGCTATTTCCTATGAAATTCCAGAATTTTAGTATTTTCAGATAAACTGAAGTCTTGAAAACACTAGACAAGTGAAATAAAATCAAAGAGAGAGAGAAAAAAAAGAAGGGAAAAAGAAAGCAGGAACAGAATAAGAGAAAGCAACCCTCCTGTGTTCACACAGCCATAACCACAGAGCCTCCAGCATGAGGCCCATGAGCAGGTGGAAGTGCTGGTGTAATAGAGATTTAGCCATGATGCTGGCTGGCACCCACAGTCCACTCTCTAAGGGCACACACTACACTGGCTGGGCCAAGGGAAGGGATTAGGTAGGGGATGCTCTCAGGCAATCAGGGCAGGGTAGGAATGAAGAGCTGGCTGTGGGTGGGGGAAGGACATGGATTGGATGAAGGGCCTGCCTACGGGGGTGAGGCTGGTTAAGGGTAGCCCCACAAGCTCTCTCCCTGTCAGGCAACTCTGGGGTAGCAGGTCCCAACCCTGTCTCCCAGGCACTGAGAGAGCCTCCTCTCCATCCCTGTGTCCTCCACAGCTGTGCACCTGCTCCCCTCCATGCCCTAGGACACGGTGGGTTGATGGTTGACAGGTCAGGAACGCAGGTTTCCAGGCTGTGTGGGTGGCAGGATCTGACCTGCCCTTCTGCTCTGGCCTGCAGGGTAAATCTGGCCTGCGAGGATTTGTGGGGGACCGCAGCTATCGTTGAGGAGACACTGGGGCCAACTTACGGTGGGTTGTCACACTGGCGGGTCCTGAACTTCACACCTGTGCCGCAGGTGCGTGAGCAAGAGCCGAATGGGGTCCAGGCGCCCCAGTTGCCATCCTGTTTGAGGATGTCAGGTGTCAGCCAGATGCAGTGTCCCTTAAAGCAATGCTGCAGAACAGACAAAAAGCCATGCCCTTGACCTGAATCACACAAACAAGGCTACTCGCACAGCCCACCCCACTGTGAGGCCTGGGCCACCTGCCCTGTGCCAAAGCACCAGGGACACATGAGGAAAGGTATTCCCACACTCAAGGTCAGGTCTGGCTACTGGCTGGGCACTCACGTCCCTCCGTCTCCCAAGGCCAAGGGGAAGGGCTCAGGCAGGAGGTGCCTCGTGCTGGCCTCCCTCCAGCTCTGGCTCTGCCCTCCTGATCACAGCATGCCCCCACAGTGTCTGTAAGAACAAGGTTACCCACATGCCCATTTTGGGAGTGACAACAGCACATCCAGCTCATGATTCCAGAGACATTGCTTAACCCATTTACAAAGTCCCACCAAAGGAGGGTCTCTGCTTTTTATTGGTTAAATTTGTCTGGTAAAGTATTATGCCTTTTTGCTGTAATGTTATTCTCAAAAACAAAACAAACCAAACAAGGGAGAGAGAGGAAGAAAGGGAATGTTACATTGTTAGAATTAGATCTACAAACTATATTGAATCTGCTAAAAAGAAAAAAACTACTTAAAACTAAAAGAAAGCATTAAAAACAAAGGGCACTTACAACTCTAACTTACAACTTAGTAGTAAAATACAACCCTAACTTACAACTCACTGATAACACAGTAAATAAACAAAGCAGGGGCAGGTGTGAGGGCTCAATTGACTAATTCTCCTCTTGCAAGCTCCAGCCCTCCATGGGCACAAGTTCGTGTCCCAGCTGCTCCACTTCCTATGAAGTTCCCTACCTCTGGTCTCAGGATGGCCCAAAGCCTTGGGACCCTGCACCCACGTGGGAGATCCGGAGGAAGCCCCTCACTCCTGGCTTTGAATTGATTCCACTCTGGCCATTGCAGCCATTTGGGGAATGAATCAATGGACGGAGGATCTTCCTCTCTTTCTCTCTTTTTCTCTGTGGATCTGCATTTCCAATAAAAATAAGTAAACCTTAAAAAAAAAAAGTTAAGCAAAGCAGGGCTGGCATCATGGTGTAGTAGGCAATGCTGTCTCCTCTAACACTTGCTTCCTTTATGGGCACCAGTTCAAGATCTGGCTGCTCCACTAATGATCCAGCTTCCTTGTAATATGCTTGAAAAACATCAGACGATGTCCCAAGTGTTTGAATGCCTCCCACCCACATGGGAGACCCAAATAAAGCTCCTGGCTCCCAGCTCCAGTGATTTGGGAAATGAACTAGTGGATGGAAGGTCTGTGTGTGTGTGTTTAACTTTGACTTTCAAATAAACAAAAAATTTTTTTTCAACATCAGAGTAGGAAAATCTATAGAGAAAGGAAATCTGCAGAGGAAGCAGATAAGTGGCCATCTGGGCATGATGGCTGGAGTGACCGCTGATGGGTCCCTGGCTTCTCTTTGGTGTGATAAACGTATTTGCTCTGAGAGTCGGTAGAGCTCCGTGAATATCCCGAGAATCACTGAGTGTTCTTTGTCTGTGGCTGCCTTCGCATGAGGTCACTTCTGGTGAGATGGAAGTGGCCTTCGCACAGCAGCTTGCCAGCCCTGTGTAACATGTTGAAGGCAGCTCTTTTTCTCTTCCTTAGAACCAATCATTTAAATAAGCCATTGGTCCTGTCACCTAAAGGGTGGACACAGGCCACCTTTCCCTGACAGGGTTCATAGGGTGTGTCCTGTCTTCTTGGTCAGAGCTCAGCTTTCAAAGGCTCTTACAATGAGCGACACTTCACAAGCTGAAGCTGTCAACATTCTTACTTTAGGAGTTTCACGTTGTCTCAGATGCTGTCAACATTTCACGTCAACTTAGAAGGAAGGTGAAATGCCTGGCCAATTCGCTCATCTGCCCCTTTACCCATTGGCTGTTCCAAATCTTGCCTGTCACCTTCATGAAGTACAACGATTGCTCTTGGTTTGATCCAAAATGAGATTTGTTGTTAAACGTCAAATTTTGAAGACAGTCTTATTTTTCCTTTTTCAAAACAGATGTGTTTTATTTATTTGAAAGGCACAATGACAGAGTTATGGGGAAGGGAGAAAAGAGACATAGAGATGAGAAACCCATCCACTGCTTGACTTCCCAACACCTGGAGCTGACCCAGGCCAAAGTCAGGAGCCAGGAGCCCCATCCAGGTCTCCCACATATATGGATGGCAGAGGTTGGCCAGCCCAGCTCCAGAGCTCCAATGGAACTGGCTGAGCCCTCAAAGGGAGCCATGTCCCTGTCCAATGCATCATCATGCCTACCTGGAAAGCTCCTGCCATCAGGGCTGCTTGTGAGAGGATGTGTCCCATCTCCCTCCTGACCCACCAGCAGGTCCTTCTTTACCTGCCCATCTGTGCACAGGTCTCTGCCATGACCCCTCACCCCTCACCCCTACAGCCTGCTGAACTGCTCTCAGGCCTGTCCTGAACCCAAACAGAGCCCACTGCACAGGCTGTTCCTCTCTGGATTTTCCCCTGGCCTCCACTATTGCCCAGCTGGAATAACAAGCCCAGTGGGCCTGGTAGGGGTTCTTCAGAGTTGCCTGACTAGGTCACAGTACCTGCTGGTATACACAAGAGCCAGGGCTGAGACAGCACAGGTCAGGTTAGGGCTATAGCATCTATGCATGTACACAAAAGTCAGAGCTTGGAGTGGGGGTTCTTAAGGGTCTCCTCAGCTAGGCTGCAACACCCAATGGCACATGAGAGAGCCAGGGCTCGGGGCTGAGCCTGCTGGGGGGGGGTCCCTTGGAATTATACCAGCTATGCTATAGCACCTACCTGTGAACATGAGAGCCGGGACTGGGGGCAGGCATGGTGGTGGTTCTTAAGAATCTCCTTGGGCCTGGCATGGTGGCCTAGCAGCTAAAGTCCTCGCCTTGAATGTGCCAGGATCCCATATGGACACCGGTTCTAATCCCAGCAGCCCTGCTTCCTATCCAGCTCCCTGCTTGTGGCCTGGGAAAGCAGTTGAGGACAGCCCAAAGCCTTGGGATCCTGAACCCGTGTGGGAGACCTAAAAGAAGCTCCTGGCTTCAGATCAGGTCAGCTCTGGCGATTATGGCCACTTGGGGAGTGAATCATCAGATGAAAGATCTTCCTCTCTTTCTCTCTTCCTCTTTGTATATCTGAATTGGCAAAAAAAAAAAAAAACAAAAAAACAAAATATCTTAAAAACAAACAAACAAACAAACAAATGAAAACAGAGAGAGAGAGAATCTCCTTACTAGACCACCACACTCACCAAGTCATTGTGAAGAGTTGGGCTGAGACCAGGACTGGCCACCTGCTAGCATGTGTATGGGTTAACACAGGGGGCATGCTGGGCCCCCTGCACCAGCCAGAGCTCATGGGCTCTAGCTTAGAACCTCTTAAGTGGGGACTCTTAAGGGGTTTCCCAACTAGACCATTGTGCTTGATCAATCCCTGACCTCAGGGAAAATCATGTGATCTGACCGTGCAGCCCATGTTATAGGACTGAGCCTCCTCAGTGCTGACTCTCATGCAAGGATAGAGAACATACCTAGATGTATTCAAGAGACAAGACAGTTTGCTCGTCTAAGCAAAAGACTAGGATACCCCACCAAAGGGTGGAAAGAAGGGCAAGCTGAACAACACACCATGCCAGGTCTTACAGCAAGCATACTGAGACGCTCAGGGACAGCCAACAGTCCTTAGAATTTCTCACCTCTGGTGTATCAAATCTGACATCTTTTCAGAACAATCAAGACCACTCGAGTAACACTCTTGGAACATTTTTTCCTTCACTGGGACTCTTAAGCTGACTGAGATGGTCTGACAGCAAGGAGCTATCATATCCCACACCCCCATGGAAACATTTGTCGCACTCACCTTCCTACTCCCACCCTACCCAACTCCACAATCCTCTCCATCTTAATCAGAGGCCCACATGGATCTGCAACCGCCTCAACTTCATAATAAATACTACAATAAAGTAACAATTAAAAAAAATAAGAAAACCAAAGAGGTCCAGCAGGCCTGGCTCCAGGCCACCAGGAATCCTGGTCATGTCTGTGCTGGACCACTGTCATCCCCTCTCTTCTCACTAAAGCTATTCCCATTCGGCCAGGAAGGACAGAGGAAGCACACACAGAAATGCTGGCTGCTGTCCCCTCTAGTGGGGGCACTTAGTGGGGCTGAAAGGCCAGGGGGCTGGCACAGGGGAGGGAGTGCTGTGTTCCTGTGCAGGAAGGGAAGTCTGGTTCCTGCCGTGATGGTAACAGGAGCAGAGGCCCTCACCAACAGAATGGGTGGGTCCTCCCAGCAATAGATCTGGGGCACAGTCCCCAGGCCCTGAGGATCCCAAGAATAAGGGGAGATCACACTGTGACCACCCCCAGTTCCAGCAGGCACAGAGAGCCTAGTATAGCCACACAGGACACCCATGAGGCTCAGCAGACCTTCAGCCACCTGCAAAGAGGCATTGCGTGTCTGCTGCAGGAAGAAGGCAAACAAAGCAGACAGGAAGTCGCCCCCTCCCCACCCAGCATGCTTCGGGTGCTGGGTGACTGAGCATTTGTGGAGTGTTGCCTTAAACCAGCAGCTTCATGTCTGGCTCTCTCACGTGGTTAGGTGTTAAAATGCTTCAAATACTCAGGGTTTAAATGCCTACAGACTCACTATTCACCAGATAGGCTTCCACCGGGGTGCTGCAAAGTCAGGTGGCCCCAGTGCACATGGAGCCCACATGAGGAATAGGGACTAACAGAACGAGGAGCCGCCTGGGGCTGGCTCCCTAGGCTACTTCCCTCCTGCTGCAGGGCACCAGGCAGTCCACAGGAGTCTCCCTCTCTGGCTGAGCACCCAGCCCTTGCCTTTCATTCACTCTGAACCCCTCTTGCTGCATCCCACCAGAGTCCATGGCTCTGAACCTCAAGGGCATGGATGACACCCCACTCCCACCCCCCACCCCAGCCCTGCCATCCTCCCAGCCCCTTGCTGCAGCAGAGCAGACAGGAGCAAGCTGCCCCAGTTAAGGGCGGGGGAGGGAGACAGCTCATTTGTGGATGTTTTTCACTTCTCTCCAGGTTGCCTGTGTGCATGCAGACTTTTGCTCCAGTGGAGAATTAAAAACAAAACAAAATGTTGAGTAGGCACAAGTGGAATGGAACACCAGAGACCAAGACAGGGAGGCATACTCATGACCCCTTGGCTGGGAGAAGGCAGCCCAGTGGTGTCCAAGGTCTGAGCTCTGTGCTGCTGGCTGCTGCTGAGAGTCCCAGGGACCCTGAGGCCCTGCTGGGCGGGGTGCAGCCCAGGTCCTTGCTCTTCTCTCAGCCCGGCCCGACCTTCCCTGTGCCTTCTTTCCTTGCCTTTTCTTGTTAGGCAAGCAGGTGCAGGCAGGAAAGCCTCTTGCTTGCTCTGGTTTGAATGTGTTCCACTGTTGGAATCTGACTGTCCCCCATGCCCCAGCATGCCCACACTGACAGGTGGGAGCCTGACAAGATATTTGGGCCATGAGGCTCTGCCTCCATCCGGGGGTTCCTGGTCCTTTCAGGGGTGTCACTTTGTTACCAAAGGACAGTTACCAAAGGACAAGTTTGACCACTTTATCCCCACCTCCAGAGCCGGAAGCCTGTTTGTTAAAAATGAGCCTGTTTAAGCCCAGTGTGGTAGCTCAGTGGCTTAAGGTCTCACCTTGCACATGCTGGGATCCCATATGGGTGCCAGTTCTAATCCTGGCAGCCCTGCTTCCTATCTAGCTCCCTGCTTGTGGCCTGGGAAAACAATTGAGGACAGCCCAAAGCCTTGGGATCTTGCACCTGTGTTGGAGACCTAAAAGAAGCTCCTGGTTTCTGGTTTCAGACTGACTCAGTTCTGGCCATTGTGGCCACTTGGGGAGTGAACCAGTGGATAGAAGATCTCCCCCCTCTGTCTCTGTTCCTCCATGTATGCATGACTTTCTGTAGAAGGACATTATGACCCTGGAAGGTCAGCGAGCACAGGATTACAATTGATTGGATAATATTTGTATGATAACAACCGAATGGATACCTTTTGTATAACTGATTGGATATCATTTATATGAGTTGAGTGGACAGATGTGAATGAGAACCCTTGGTGGAATATACAAAACAAAAGGAGTTCCAAACAAAAGCATAGAAACGGTTGATGGGTTTGTTGATAAGCTCAATACTCCCTCCCTTATCCCATATGACCCTCAGTGTATAAAGTCTGATGCCACTAATAAACTTTTGACCATCAGTCAGAGTCCACGCATGTTCAATTTTCAAGGGTTGGAAACGTATTCAAATCTGTTTTCCTGAAATCTCCAAATACACATGAAGAAAGCCAATCTGGTCTTGGATGCTTGGCCCAGTCCCTTCCCATTTCACCACCCCTGGGGTGTGGTGGGATTGCCAACATTGGCCTAGAGGCCCTCACTGGACACTCCTTCCTGGGATGGGCCAAGTGCACAGGTGCATCTGGCAAAGCCAATGGCTCCTCCACCACGCTCCTCCCACTACACTTGCCCCCCGATTCCCCACCTGAGGGCAGCTCACCTTGCATGCCTGACAGCCCGAAGTCCTGCCGAGTGAGGAAAATTGCATGATCGTGATACTCGTCGTGGTCTGTGTCTGGCTTCTGCTGCAGGTAGGCCCAGTGGCAGACATTCTCCAGGCTCTGGGAAGGGTTCCCGATCTCAATGAGGCTCATGGACTGCAGGGAAAGGGGAAGGAGAGAGGAGGGAATGGTGTGGCCACTGGGGTTGGAGAGACAAGGCTCTCTGTCCTGGCTCTAGCAGCTCAGGACAGGCCTCCCGCTGGGCTGCACTCTCCTGAATAAGGACGGGTTTCCCAGCACCTTCACACGAAGTCCCTGCTGGGTTCTCAGGGAAGACACTGAGGCCAAACTCCTAAGCTGTCTCATACAGTCCTTCACCTTCCTCCAGGTGCAGGAGGGCCTGAGTTGTAACAGACCCCTGTACTGAGTGGGCTCTAGGTAGGATATAGGTGCAGGGAACCGGAAGGCCCAGTAAGACCTGCAAGCCTGGAGGAAGGGGGCAAAGGCCTTGCCTCACCCCCATTTAAAGGCATTTACAAGGCACAAAACAAACATGGTAAAAGGAGCTACACGTGACACAACCACGGGCCGGCCGTGTACTGGTGATTCCCACAGGGACCACAAATAGGAAGCCCCTGAGACGGTCCCACCCCAGGTGGCTGAGGCTGGCCATGGACTCCTCCCCCATTCCCAGGCCTGTGCACCTGCCCTGCACAGTGGAGCACTGGCCCACACTCTCATTCAGCTCCCACTCACGTGAGAGACAGGCAGCCGAGGCTCAGACAAGTAGCTTGTTTCAGGGCATACAGACAGGGAGAAACTGAACTAAGAACCAGGATGCCAGAAACCCACTCTTCCTCTGTCCACTGTCTGAAACACTCTCTAGAGCACATGCCAGGCTGTCTCAGAAGGGAGGAGGTGCTTCTCCATCCCAGGTATTTTGATTTCTGCTCTTATCGCCTGTCCTCAATCAGCTGGTTCACTCCCGAAATGGCAGCAACAGGGGTGCCAGCTGGGTCTCCCACATGGATGACAGGGTCCCAAGCAGGGGAGCTTTGCTGTGCTAATTCCCCGGGTCCTCAATGGGAGGAAGCTGTAGCTGGGAGCCAGACGCAGCAAACCAACCTAGGTGTCCTGATATGGGATGTAGGTATCTACACCAGATATCTGCCCCAGCCAATCTTTTAACTCCATTTGCTCACCTATTTTTCTTTTTTAAGATTTACTTATTTTTATTGCAAAGTCAAATATACAGAGAGGAGGAGAGACAGAAGAGAAGATCTTCCATCCGATGATTCACTCCCCAAGTGACCATAAGAGCTAGAGCTATGCTGACCCAAAGCCAGGAGCCTGGAGCTCCTTCTGGGTCTCTCACGTGGGTGCAGGGTCCCAAGGCTTTGGCCTATCTTGACTGCTTTCCCAGGCCACAAGTAGGGAGCTGGATAGGAAGTGGGGCTGCCAGGATTAGAAATGGCACCCATATGGGATTCTGGCACGTTCAAGGTGATAACTTTAGCCGCTAGGCCACCACACTGGGCCCTCACCCATTTTTTTTTTTTAAAGTCTGCTCTTATATCACCACAAAGCAAAGCCTACCCTCACATCTGCAGATTCAGCCAGGTACAAACTGAAAATAGTTTCATCTATATGTGATGGGGGCTGGGAGGGGGAGCGAGGTATGTAAGTCACATCTTGAAACAGACTCCAGAGCAAGGGAGGGCCAGGCCTGCCCTATTTCTAACACCCCTCTGGCCTCTTGTGAGAACTGGCAGCAACCATGACAATCTACTGAATCTCTCCTGTGGACCATCGCCAAGAACCTTGCCACAAGGGCCATCACCACCTCCTGAGACTCCCAACACCCAAAGTCTCGGGCAATAACCACATCTGAGCCACAGCAGCATCCAGGCCACACTGGCAGTGCCCAGGTCAGAGGGAAATTCATTCCCTGAATCCTCACCCAAGTACCTGCATGCAGCCAAGCCTGAAGCCTGCCCAGCATGTGGCTGCTGCAGGCCACAGGTCAGCATCCAGACTTAAACACATGGCCATGAGCAGGACCCAGGGCTCCTCGCCAGGTCACCCAAGTGGGACTATACCATGCGGCCATCTGTTTCCCAACACAATGGACCAGGGAGACAATAAGAGGTCACACATTCAAGACAAAAGCCTCTGTCTGTGTAACCTAATCTCAACTGGTTCAAATCCAGGGATGGGGAGTCTTTCAGGCCACAAGTCTCAAAAGTAGGGTTACCAAGACTGTCTTAGAGACTGCCTGCTTCTAGCAGGTCTCATTCAAGAAGTTCCTGTGACTGGCACGGGGGTACAATGTGTTAATGCATGACTTATAAATGTTGGCATCTATAGTGGAGCTCAAGACCCAACTGCTCTACTTCTGATCCAGCTCCCTGCTAATGTGTAGGGAAAAGCAGTGGAAGATGGCCTAAGTACTTGGGCCCCTGGCAATCACCCACATTGGAAACCCAGATGAAATTCCAGGCCTGCGTTTGGTTTGGCCCAGCCTCAGTCATTGCAACCATTTGCAGAGGTAGCCAGAAAACTGAGGATTCCTCTCTCTCTCTCTCTCTCTCTGTAACTCTACCTTTCAAATCAATATACTAAATATTTTTAGAAATCTCTCTTGTGACAAGAGGTGGTTGTGAGTTCTGTTGTTATTCCTTGTAGATATGAGAGCAGAGCCATGTACTTCCTCCTTTGTGGGGACCAGGGTTCCCCAGCCAAGGGACCAGCTGTGATGTCCCACTCCAAGAGAGGACAGCTCTGGCTACACACTCCAACATCAGGCCCAACAGGCAGGGGACGCAGCCAAAGGCAGAGCCAGGCACAAGGGGAGGATGCCAGCAGGCTAGGGCCAAGTAGAAGCTTCACCCACTGTGGCTGGGCTTCCTGTGGACCTGGGAAGAAGTTGCAGGCTGGATGTGAGGAAGGAAGCCCTATATCTGCCCAGGTGTGCTGGCAGGGCCCTGAGGAGTCCTCCCCGTGGGATAAGGAGGGGCAGCACCAGACAGCAGTGAGGGCTGTAGCAAACCATGGACGCTGTCAGTGTCTACCATCATTCTGTACAGTGGTAAGTCTGTTCTGCATAGCTCAGATGAGGCTCCCTGCCTCCTACATATCTCCCAGCACCTCCTCCCTGGGGACCAAGGTCACCTCACAGGAAACTGGAGAACAAGGCCAGCAACACCCCATCAGCAACCACAGAAGGAAGATCAAGCCAGCCGTTAACTCTGGATCTATAATAACAATCCTACTCAACAGCAAATGTTGGCTCTGACCAAAATTTACTCTGTGGACAGAACAAAATCCACAGCTGGCCCTGACCCCTGGCTGTATCCTCCATCCTCCTTGAAGCTGTGTTTAAGCTGTTTGGCCCAGCCTCACAGTGCAACAGGGTACAGGTTCCAGAAACCCCTGCAGATACAACAATCTACAATGTTCAAGTCCCTCATTAGAAATGTTGCTTTTGCTGCCAGTGTCATGGCAAAGTGGGTAAAATTACCTCCTCTGCTGTGGGATCCATATGGAAGGCTATAAATGTCCCAGCTGCTCCACTTATGATCTAGCTTCCTGGTGATGGCACCAGGAGAACCAACAGAGGATGACCCAAGTGCCTAGGCCCCAGCACCCATGGGGGGAAGACCCAGAGAAAGCTCTTGGTTTCAGCCTGACCCAGAGCTGTCTCTTGGGGCCATTTGAAGAATCAACCAGTGAAGAAAGAGCTCTCTCTTTCTCTTTCTGTAACTCTGGCTTTCAAGCAGAGTTGAGTGGGGCCAGAATTGAGAGTTGTTCTGATAGAGCAGTGATGGCGTGGCAGCATTACTGAGGAGAAGGTGCAGGACGAGGGTGGGTGATCAGTAAGGATGGTGCTGGAGCCACAGCACCTAGGGGCCACTGTCATGGGGTCGTCTTTGCTATAGAGATCCCTAGATTGGTAAGAGGCTGGCAGCTTTGCTTTGGGCAGCTCTGCCGCTTTTTAGGGCACAACCCTCAGAGGTCATCAGTCCAGCTTCACTGTCCCAAGGCCTAGGGCGGCCTGGTTCCTAAGACCTGACACTGGATGATCTTTTTCTGCCTCTTGCGTTGGGCCTGCCCTGCATCCCGTTGCCCCTCCCGATTCTGGGGAGCTGCTGATGCTGGCTGTGTGCTTGCTCGGGATACCAAAGTCCTCCCAGGGACAGCAGTCCAGGGCGAGCCACCTCGGCACAGCTGGGGCATATAATAGAGGTCTGGCTGGCTGTGGACAGGAGAAGAAAAAACCTTAATTCCATTTTCTATTTCTTTAGAATTTCACTTAGAGAGGTAAGAGTTTATGCAAAAAGAGCACCCCATCTGCTGGTTCATTCCCCAAATGTTGGCTACTGCTGGGGCTGGGCTGGCCTGGAGCCTGGAGCACAGTCCAGGTCTCCATGTGGGTGGCAGGGCCTAGCCACATGAGGTGCCACCTGCTGCCTTCTGGCATGTGCATCAGCAGGAACTGGAGCCAGAACTTGCACCCCGGCACTCTGATATAAGCTGTGGGAGTCTTCATTGGCAATCTTCTCACCAGTCAAAGGTTGGTCCCTCACCAGTGTTCTGCAGTACCCTCACAATACGTTTTCCTCTCCCTATGTGTCTGTGATGACTTCCCCTTTTCATGTAGAGCTTGTCGGCTTCTCTCTGCCACCTCTGAGCTATCTCTTTGTCGCTCTCGTGCTCTTGCTCTTTAGGGCCACTGTTAAGTAAGACAGTGATAAACGGAGGGTAAGCACAGGGGTATGACAACATCTGAGCTGGTGCAGGCAGCTCCTGAGGGGCTAAGGGTGGCTAGCACTCAGCCGGGACACGCTGTCAGAAGGCTGCTTTGTGACCTGGGAGAGGCAACACACAGCTACTGTGAGATGCCACCACCCGGCAGAGCGGCGCAGAGTTTGTTTGCAATTTCCCATCTCCTGTTTCCAGCCTTCAGTTGACCACGCATGATTGCATCCTTGGAAAGCAAATCCAGCACGTGAGAGAAGTGTCGCCTTGCTCTCATCACGCCTGCCTTCTGAAGTGGCAGCCTGTGAGAGGTGCCTGCTGGGCTGGCGCATCGGGCCAGCAGCCATCCCTGCCCCAAGGGCATCTGACTCCAGGCTGCCCACTTGACTTCAGCAGTGTGTGCCTCTGGATTCCACCTGCTCTCAGCTTCACTGACTTGGGGCAGAGGGGGTGATCAGGGGTGAGCCCCAAGCCACTCCAGGTGTTCACAGTCCAGCAGCCCTTTCCCGGAGGGAGCCTTGGGCACCCACCATGCAGTAAACAGTGGGAGGTAGGCAGCTCCACACTCTGGGATCCGTTTCCTGAGTGCCTGAGGATCTCTAAGTCCTGGGGTTGGGGTGGGGCAGACATGAACACAGCAGAAGCTCCCAGAACCCAGCCCTAGCATGGCGACCCCAGAGGGCCCAGCAGTCTGCAGTGCAGGAGCATCCCTGTGGACTGACCCTCCCCCCACCGCCTTCTCCGCCACAGCCACTGTGTCTGGGGTCACAAGAACAGCCAGCTTCCCAGCAGGCTTTGTGGGGCCCTCCAAGGGGGGCCCAGGGACACAGGTTTGTTCCCTCTCCCTGCTCTGCACCAATGTGGACTTCGCTGGTACCCCAGTGACTCTGCCACCCAAAACTCTTGTCTAGAAGTCACATCTCTCATTTCCTGGCTTTACTGCCAGGCTAGCTAGGTGCCCAGGATCCTGCCAGGTGCAGGAGGGCCTCCCTCAGGGGGTCCTTGTTAACCGCACCAGGGGCCTGGCTGGCGGGCACTGCTCAATACCTGCTCAGCCCAAGACTGGCTACAAGGCTGTTTGGGGCTCCCAATCCACTCCCCTTAGAGTCACTGACCCCTTGCTTTTGGGTCGGGAGAGACTCCAAAGAACTCTCTGCAGAGCTGCAGGAATCAGGGCTAGAGTGACTCCAGTGGGCCCAGGTGGCAAAGTGGTTCCTGTCTAGCTTTAAGGCCCCAGTGGTCCTGGCCATGACTTGCACCCTCACTCCCATATTCTGGGTGAGGTCCCCTGGCCACACGGTGCACCAAGGTCGACAGGGCTTTCCTCCTTGCTGGCTTCTCTCAATTGGCTGAACTATTACCTCCTGAAGAGTAAAGGGCCAATTTGGGCCTGGGTCTGTCTCTCAGGCCTGCTCCACCCTTGCATTCATTTTAGCCCCTCTTCATCCATCCATCCCACAAATAGTGAGCAATCCCTCAGGGCACAGAGGCTGCAGTAGCGAATGAAGCCACCACTGTCTGTGCCTGCTCACAGAAGAAATGAATGAATGAAGAAATAAATAGATGCACATTCTGCAGCCAGGCAGGGAAAAAGATGTACAAGGTTTAGGGCCCAGCAGGTAGCAGGGGGATGGAGGAGCGGGTCTCTAGGGAAAGGAACTAACTCCAGGAGTGGCAGTCGCTAACTCCATGTGCCATCCATGGGCTCTGGTGTTGCGAGTGCATGCCTTCTTTCAACTCTACAGTCACCAGAGGCTCCAGGGGCTGCAAGCATCCAACTTTTGAGAAGAAGATTTGTGACTACTGAGGCCACTGCAATAACTCACCCAGAGCCGCACAGCTGGGCAGAGGAATCCCCTGGAACTACACAGCATCCGGGGTGGACGGAGCTCCACAAGGCCACCAGGTGGTGCTGTCTGCACAAAAATGACACCACTGGCAGCTTGACTTGGCCAGGGGCACTTCCCATTGCTGGGGCTGGATTTGCAGCTGCCATGGGACACCTGTGCTCCAGGACCTTGTTCTTCACGAGCCAGTTCCAATGGGCAGCCCGAGGCAAGGAATCCCCAGAATGGCAGCCAGCCCTGGTTGGCTGGATGTCCGTGAGTCCCCCACACCACACTCCTGCTGCACCAGGGTCATGGCAGGTGACAGATGAGGCTCACCTGGGCAGTAACAGGGCCCTGTCATTGGAGGTCTGGTCCAAGGTGTTCATCTGCTCTGTATTCCTGCAAATGTGAGCTCTATATCCTGCACAACTCATCTGAAAAATGGGCACAGCCCAGTGCTGAGCCTAGAGCATGTGGCTGTCCCTTGCATGCCATGTGATGGTGATGAAGACACAGATGACCCTGATCCCACCGACAGCTCTCGGGATGTCCCTGGCTCAGAATGTGGCTCCCATGTCAGGCCAGCCTTCACTCAGGCAGGAACAGAACGGCACCTGATTACCACAGAGAGCCTCCTCTCGGGCTCAGCACTGCTGACATGGGGGCAGGCCATTCTCTGGGCTGGGGAGCAACCTCCTTGGTCTCCAGGTGCTGGCAGCCAGCCAGCAGGACCCCTGAGAGGTCAAATGTGCCCTAGGAGGGCTTGGGGTGGGAGGCACATCGGGGCAGGGCAGGAGGAGGTGAGGGGTGGGGAGGCAGGTGCAACAAAGCAGCTCCTCCATCGTGCCATCTTGGGCAGGCGGCTGCCTCTGGAGCCTATATTCTTGCTGCCCGGGGAGGAGGGATGAGAGTTATGACCCAGAAGCTTCTCCTTCCAAGACCCCTGCAGGAGACCCCCGAAACCCAGCAGAGCATCAGACCCAGGAGAAGTCAGGGCACTTCCAAAGGTTCTTTCACAGGAGTGGAATGTAAGGTCAATTTGTTGCAGAACACATTGAAATCCATGCACAGAGGAATCTTCAAGGAGGTCATGGGAAGTGTGTATCACATGGAAACTATGTGTGGATTTCAACATGTTCTGCCCCCAACCAGACTCCTCTCTCTTCTTGTTGAGATTTATTTATTTAAAAGGCAGAATAACAGGAAGAGGGAGAAGAGACAGAGAGTTGTCTTCTACTGGTTCACTCCCCAAATGGCCAGGCTGGACCAGGCTAAGCGCAGTCCCTGCTGGCCACTGCCCAGGCCTGCCCTTCTCAGCATCCCAAGCCATTGTCCCCCTGGGTCCAGACCCAAAGCCACATACAGCTGGGAAAAAGGTCTCTAAGTCAAATGGCAGGAGGTAAGAGCTGGGGCAAGGCATGGCATATATACCCAACTCTTGGAAATATATTCAAATTAAGTGAAACCTACATATGAAAAAAGGATATGCAACTTATATTTACAGCAGCATAATCCACAATAGTGAAAACATGGAAACAACCCAAATGCCCATTGAAACAGGAATGGCTAAAGAAATTGTGGGTACAGCTACTCCGTGGAATATTACTTGGTTATTAAAAAGAAATTCTACCATTTGCAACAAAATGTCCCAGTTGAAGACCATTAGGCTCATTGAAATAAGCCAATCCCAAAACAACAGATACCATATGTTCTCTCTGAGATAACACAGGATTCATGCAAAATGCAAAACAAATAGATATTTAGGTGAACAAGTATATATGTGCATGTGTGTGTGTGTGTGTGTGCACGCGTGTGTGTATTCTCACGGCTGAATTGAATAATGGAGACTAGAATGCTGAGAAGTGAAGACAGCCTGCAGGAGGCATCTCTACTCCTGAGTAAAACGAGAACTCCCAGGTAAACAGCTAAATGTATATTGACAAATATACTTCAATACTACCTTTGCCTACACCCAAGCCCTGATACACATAAATAGCAAAATGCTAAGCATATAACTGTTACTAAAGGACTATACTACTGTAAATACAATGGGGAACAAGTGAGAAGGTAAAATAGGGAGGAAGAAAGGGGAGCGAAAGAGGGGACTCCCTATACTTACAAAACGCAATCATGGCAAATGATTTCACTGACCCTGGAGGGACAGCCTCTCTCAGGGCCAGCCAATGCCTAGACACAGCAAACAGTTTCAGCAAACTGGCCCATGCCAATCCAGATCCCCAGCCAGTCCTCAGGGGGACTCACATGCTGGGCCACTGTCCATCAGCAGCACTCAGGGGCACAGCCCTTCCTCCAACGCCCACTGAAATCCTGCAGGTGGGCCGCTGAGGCCTCAGGCCCCAAGGACTTTCCACAGCAGGTTCTTGTCCACCAGGCCGCCTCACCCAGGCCACCAGCTGTGCTGTGGCCCCTCAGGACACAGCACAGCCCTTCCTCCAGGGCCCACCAACAGCCTGCAGGTGGGCTACTGAAGCCTGGGGTACCCAGGACTTTGCACAGTAGGCGGTTCCTATCTGCTAGCCCGCCATGCTCTGGTGTCCTGGTGAGCACCAGCTTCAACATGGCCCCTCATGACACTGCATGCACATCCTTCCTCCAGCATTCATGTCCCCTAAGGGCGGTCGTGTCCGGACATGGCCTCAGCATCCCGAGAGGCAGAGGCTGTGGCATTCATGCTCCGGGTATTCACTCACCTTCCCATGGCTCAACAGGATGATCCGCACCAGCACCATGTTGATGTGGGCCCCCAAAGACTCATCGTGGTAGATTTCATTGACCTGAAAGACAAGCAGCTTGTGGTCAGCAGTACCCCCCGAGCACTGCCCTTCTGGGACCACCCCTTATATCTCCTTCCATACACCCCTCTCCTGCTTGCTGCCCTCGATGTCCCCAGAGTCACTCTCAGGCCCAGCCCCTGGAATTCTTCACCCGGAGCAAAAGCCTAGACAAGGAATCAATCCCTGTATTGGCTGTCTGAATTGCATCTTTCCTTCAAAACCTGGCAGCCCAGGTGGTGTGGCCCTACCCCCAGCAGACAACACTGCAATGCTACTATGGTGTCCCCACTTGGGTGGGGACAGAGCCTCTGCCAGGTCTCAGGGTCTCCTGAGTTACTAAGGACAGACATCCCAGGCAACACCATCACCCCTGGGTGTCTACGGTTGAGAGGGCTCCCAGAATCCAAATCCACCAACACTCACATTGCATATAAAATGTATGTGTTCTTTGCATGAAACCCACATACTTCATCTATTTTCTTTTTAAAGATTTATTTTTTTTTATTGGAAAGTCAGATATACAGACAGGAGGAGAGACAGAGAGGAAGATCTTCTGTCTGATGATTCACTCCCCAAGTGAGCGCAAAGGCCGATGCTATGCCAATCCGAAGCCAGGAGCCAGGAACTTCTTCCGGGTATCCCAAACAGGTGCAGTGTCCCAAGGCTTTGGGCCATCCTTGACTGCCTTCCCAGGACACAAGCAGAGAGCTGGATGGGAAGTGGAGCTGCCGGGATTAGAACTGGTGCCCATATGGGATCCCAGCTCATTCAAGGCTAGGACTTTAGCTGCTAGGCCACGCCGCCGGGACCCATCTATTTGTTTTAAAGATTTATTTATTTTTCTATGTGAGGCAGACTTAGAGAGAAGGAAAGACAGGGATCTCTCAACTGATGGTTGACTCCCTAAATGGCTGTAATGGCTGGAGCTGGGCTGGTCCACGCTGGCAGTCAGTAGCCCCTTATGGGTCTCCCAGGCAGGTGCAGGGGCAAAGGACTTGAACCATCCTCTGTTGCTTTCCCAGGTGCATTAACAGGAAGCTGGGTCAGAAGTGGAACAGCTAAACTGGAGTCCATACGGGATGCTGGCACTGCAGGCAGAGGCTTAACCTGACTTGCCATGGCACCAGTCCCCTCCTAAACTTTAAATCCAGTTCCAGAATGACTAGCAATACCTGCTACAATGGCCTGGGCAACCTGTAGGTAACTGCTGTGCTGTATTGTATCATCAAGGGAATGAGGACAAAGCAAAGGTCTGTACAAAATGTGCAGTTCAGAGGCAACTGTTCTGAACTCATTTTTTTTAGGGGCCAGTGCTGTGGCATAGTAAACCAAGCCTCTGCCTGTGGCACCGGCATCCTGTATTGACACCAGCTCCGCTTCCAATGCAGCTACCTGCTTATGGCCTGGGAAAGCAATAAAGGATGACCCAAGTCCGTGGGCCCCTGCATCCATATGGGAGACCCAGAAGACGCTCCTGCCTCCTAATCAGCTCAGCTCAGCTCTGGCCATTGCAGTCATGTAAAGAGTAAACCAGCAAATGGAATACCTCTCTCTGTCTGTCCTTCTTTCTATGTAATTCTGCTTTCCAAATAAAAATAAACTTTTAAAGAACTAAAATAAACTCATATTTCAAAAAGGATTCATTTTATCTATTTGAATGACAGAGTGACAGAGAGGAAAAAAAGAAAAAAAAAAAAGACGTCTCCATATACTGGTTTACACCCTAAATGGCCAAAGCCAGAAGCCTGGAACTTTTTTGGAACTCCCTATTGGGTGGCAGGAGTCCAGGCACTCAGGCTCTAAATGTCCCAGCTGCTCCACTTATGATCTAGCTTCCTGCTAATGGCTCCAGGAGAACCAACAGAGGATGACCCAAGTGCCTAGGCCCCAGCACCCATGGGGGTGGGTAGACCCAAAGAAAGCTCTTGGCTTCAGGCTAGCCCTGAGCTGGGTCTTGGGGACACTTGCGGGATAAACAGTGAAGAAAGAACAATCTCTCTCGCTCTCTCTCTCTCAGTTTGGAACTCTGGTTTTCCATCTTTGCTGAGTGGAACCCAAGCTGTGAGTGGTTCCAATGGAGCAGTGATGGCGTGGCAGCATTACTGAGGAGAAGGTGCAGGATGAGGGTGGGTGATTGGTAAGGATGGTGCTCGAGCCACAGCACCTAGGGGCCACTGTCATGGGGTCGTCTTTGCTATAGAGACCCCTAGATTTGCAAGAGGCTGGCAGCTTTGCTTTGGGCAGCTCTCCCAACGCGGGTCAGGTCTTGGGTCAGGCCAGGCTGGGCCAGTTCATAGCACCCACTAGGAGATGTGAGAACCACGATGGGGTACAGGACAGAATGAGTTGGGTCACAACACAAGCCAGTGCACATTCGTACCAGAACTAGGGGCAGGCCAGGTCAAGCCAGGCTACATGACAGGCCATGCCAGGGTGGCTGTAGCACCCACCACCATATGTAAGACCTCGGGTAGTGGAGGAATATCCCAGGAGGGGTACTGTAGGGGCTCCCCTGCTACACCAGTTTACAAAACTGCTGAGCAGGAGACCTAGGACATGGGGCTGACCAGACTTGGCGGGGTACAACACTTGTTGGCCTGCATTGAGCTGGGTTAGCAGGAGTCAGACTGGGTCAACTGGCTATATCCACTGGGGCATGCATGAACTAGAGTAAGTGCAGGCTGCTCAGGCTTTGCTGCAGCATCAGTTGGCATGCTGGGAATGGGAACAAATCCTGTGACTACACTACAGAACCACCTGGAAAGTATAAGATCTGGGACTGGAAGCAGGCCTAATTGGGACACTTGGATACCCTTCTATTGGGGTACACCTCGCACCAGTGAACATAAGAACCAGGGCTGAGGCAGGCCTTGCTGGACAGGTGGTTACACCCATCAGCATAAGTATGGGTGGGATATGGTACCGGTCAAGTGAACTAGGCTGCAGCTCGCACTCATGTATACAAAAGTCAAATGGGATGCGGGATAGACTAGACAGTCTGCTGCACATGCTGGCAAGCACAGGAACTAGGTTTGGGTGTGGGCCTGCTGGGCATTATTGGGGGTTGCTCTGACTAGGCTACAGTTCCCATTGATTTACATGAAGCACAAGCGTGTGGTGCACAGGGATGGGCTGGGCCACAGCATCCATTGATTTTTGTAAGAGATGGGGTGTGGACATAACTGACTCAGAAACTGCAACCACGGAGGGGTGGGAGGGAAGCGGTGCTGAGGTGGATGAACAACTGAGCCAGACTCCACACTGGCTGACACACAAGACTCGGGTCTGGGCTTACCACAGATAAGGTTTCTTTGGGGACTTCCTCCCCATACTCCCAGACTGGACCACTGGACTCAAAATACCAAGCACATGGAAGACCACAGCATCTGTGGTCTGACCGTGGAATGCATGTGTTAGAACTGGGGCCCCACACTTGCTAATGGCAGTGCAGTGGATGACATGCCTAGAAGCACACGATAGACATGACAGCTAACTGAAATCCTCAGAGGGACGTCAGGTACCATGGCAGAGGATGGAAGACAGAATAAATTGGACAACTAACCTGGCCAAGCTTTGACAGCAAGTATCCAGGCAAATTGAGTCTCTAAGGTGAACTATTTCAGCCAGTGGGCCCTGGAAGGATTTCCTCAACCTTGGCGCAATGAAGTCAACAACATGTCAGAAGTGTCAAAATCACGAGCAGTACCCTTGGAACATGCTCCAAATCAGGGACCCTGGGATGACATCAAGTGGCCGTCCTGCATTCCCAGGGTGCTGATGCAGTTGGGCTACTGGAAGTGGCCCTCCTCCCTTCCTTCCCATTTGACCCAGGTACAGGAAGAAAACAAAACAAGAAAAGAACAAAAGAAAGTGTGTGAGAGAGACAGTGAGAGAGAAAATGAGGGAAAGAAAGAAAGAAAAAAGTGTGAAAAAAAGAAACAAACAAGTATTTGGAAAAAATGGTCTCATCCACTTTCCCCTGTTCCTTTGTCCACACCACAATCAGCAGTCCACAGGTGTATACATCCTTCTCAACTATGTAAACATCAGCAAAATAAAATTAAAAAGGAAAGAACACACAGATCTAATGCATTGCTGGTGTTTCGAATGGATGAGTAAGGATTGGCAAGGATGTTGGAGGCTTAGGTTGGAGATGCATTCTCCAAAAGGTGGAAGATAATTAAGAAAGTATTAATAAGACTGGCATGGTAGCCTATTGGCTAAAGTCCTCGCCTTCAATGCACCAGGATCCTATATGGATGCCACTTCATATCCTTGCTGCTCCACTTCCCTTAAGCTCCCTGCAGTTGAAGATAGACAATTGTGGCCACCTGGGGAATGAACCAACAGATGGAAGATCTTTGTCCCTTCTTCTCTTTGTAAACTTGACTTTCCAATAAAAAGCAAACAGAAAATTTCTTTTTAAATTTGCTCTTTTTATTGTAATGTCAGATATACAGAGAAGAGAAGAGAAAGAGAAGATTTTCCATCCAATGATTCACTCCCCAGGTGACCACAACAACCGCCAGTGCTGTGCAAATCCAAAGCCAGGAACCAAGAACTTTCTCCAGGTCTCTTATGAGGGTGCAGGGTCCCAATGCTCTGGGCTGTACTCAACTGTTTTCCCAGGCCACCAGCAGGAAGCTGGATGAGAAGTGAGGCTGCTGGGATCAGAACCAGTGCCAATATGGGATCCCAGCATGTCCAAGGCAAGGACTTAACTGCCTTACCACTTCCTCTGGCCTAAAAATAAATAAATTAAAAAAAAAAAAAAGGCAAAAAATATACTCCAGGTAAATAGAAATTGAAAATGAGCAGGGATTAACCATGCTTATCATAAACAAAGTAAACTTTAAGACAAAAATGGTTAACGAGACCATGATCCTACACAATGATAATGAAATCAATTTCAAGGACAATATAACCACTGCAAACACATATACCCCTAATGCTAGAGCACCATTTGATAAATAGAAATTTAGTCGATCTAAAAGAAGACTTAAGATGTAATAATACCAGGTTAATTCAAACTCCACTTTCATCTATGAACAAATCAACAAGACAAAAAAGTCAACCAAAAAATAACAAACTCAATACACACAAGGACCAAGTGGAGCCTGCTCCTGTCAGCAGAGCCAGTAATTTGGACAGGGAGAGGGTCTGAGGATGAAGCACCAAGAGACCAGTCATGGTGGAAGTCTCTCCAAAGCCTCCCTTTTTCCTCCTTTCAGTATTCTTTCCCCCAAGTCCTTTAGCCAGACAACAGCATGCCAATGAGTCCCATTAGTCCAGGTGCTTTTAGCCACAAGCCCATTTCCTGTTACTGCTCAGCTTAACCAGTGCTAATTAACTCCTTCCCCACAACAGACCCAACACACTTGTACACTATTCCACCTCACACTTGTAGAATGCACATGCTTTTCATCAGCACATAGAACACTAAGACTGATTATACAGTAGGCCACAAAACAACTCTCAAAAACAATTTAAAAAGACTGGCTCCTATTTTGGGTCTGGCCAGGCTCAGCTTCTGCAGCAATTTGGAGAGTTAACAAGTAGATGGCATGGAAGATCTCTTCATCTTGGCCACACTCTCTGTCACTCTTTCTTTGAAATACATACAATTAATCATTTTTTAAAAAGTCACTTGAGGGCCCGGCGTGGTGGCGCAAGTGGTTAAGTCCTCACCTTGCACGCCCTGGATCCCATATGGGCGCCAGTTCTAATCCCGGCAGCCCCGCTTCCCTTCCAGCTCCCTGCCTGTGGCCTGGGAAAGCAGTCGAGGACGGCCCAAAGCTTTGGGACCCTGCACCCGCGTGGGAGACCCGGAAGAGGCTCCTGGCTTCGGCCGTTGCAGTCACTTGGGGAGTGAATCATCGGACGGAAGATCTTCCTCTCTGTCTCTCCTCTCTGTATATCCGCCTTTCCAATAAAAAATAATAAAAATAAATCTTAAAAAAAAAAGTCACTTGAATGAGACACAAAAGAGAAAACAACGGTTGCTACAGCAATAGAATCAGTCGGAACTATTTTGAACATATACCCACAAATCAGGAAATTTGAAAGAAACTGATAAATCTACAGGAACATGTAATTTACCAAAATTGAGTCACAAACACAAAACACTTGAACAAATAACTGGTAATGCAATAGCTCAGGACCAAATGCCTTCACTAATGACTTCTCCCAAACCTCCAAGAAACAGCTAATACCAGTTCTTGTCAAACTGTTTTGAATTACTCCAGTAGTATTTTGATAGGCCAACAGGCTCTTTCTTGGCTGAGAAAGAACTTGATGAGAACAATCCCAGTCACAGTAGCTGCAGAAATACACACAGGGGCAGGAGCAGTGAAGCAGGCTGATCCTCTGCTGCAGCACTGGCATCCCATATGGGCACTGGCTCATGTCCTGGCTGCTTCACTTCCCAACCCAGAGACTGGGAAAGCAGTGGAGAATGGCCCAAGTCCTTGGGAACCTGCACCCATGTGGGAGACGAGGAAGTTCCTAGCTCCCAGCTTCACAATGGCCCAGCTCTGCCCACTGCAGCCATTTGGAATGGAAATTCTATGTAACTCTGCGTTTCCAAGTAAAAATAATTTCTTTCAAAAATACATGCAAAAAATACATACATAGCATACACACCCCGGCACAAATTTAAGGAGGAAAAGAGATTTGCAATGAAAAGTAAGAAAACAGTGAAGAAAAACCTGAAGATACCCAACAACAAAATGAAAACAATGCGAAAGGAAGGAAGGAAGGAAGGAAGGAAGGGAGGGAGGGAGGGAGGGAGGGAGGGAGGGAGGGAGGGAGGGAAGGAAGGAAGGAAGGAAGGAAGGAAGGAAGAAAGAAAAAGAGAAAGAAAGAAGAAAACGCATGTATCATCACTCTGTCCCAGGGTCTGCACTGGCAGCAAGTCTGACTCAAGAGATGAAGCCAGCAAGCAAACAGTCACTCTGATGTTGGAAGGAGGTCACTATGTTAGTCACCATCTTAAGCCCTAGCTCCCTAAATCACATTTTTTTTAAAATGATGAAGTTACACAGTTGATTGGGGTGGGAAGGATTGAGGGTTAGGGGAAAGTGGGTGAGATCATTGTTTGCAAGTTTCCTTTTCTTCCTCTTGTCTCTGGGGGCAAGGGAGGAGATGAGAAGAGAAGCTGCACTCAGCCTTCCAACTGCCTCAGTACCTGGGGTGGGGAATGGCCACCCAATATCATACCAGGCTCCCAATGGGAAGCATGCTCTGCTGGTTCTGCTCAAGTGGTTTCAATAGTTTTGAAATGCTGTCAGTTTTGTTGCTTCAAGGATGAGGAAATCCATCCAAGGACCACTGGCTGACACAGTCCACCTGAGAGTTTCCATTCGCCCAGATATATGCTGTCAACACTTGGCTGGGCTAGTTGTCCAGTTTGCTTTACCCTCCTTCCTCTGCTGTGATAGCAGATGTCCACTGCACTTCCCAGTGGACTGTCATATCCTCCATGTGTATCTGGGTATGCCATCCACTACGCTGCCTTAGCTATTGTGGAGGCCCACTTCTGATACTTGCACTCCACAGTCAGTCCACTGGTCCTAGGATTCAACACACGGTTGGAATTCTGAGTGCAGTGGTTCAGTTGGGTGAATCCCACAGAGACTTCATCTCTGCCGAACCCAGACCTGACTCTGTGTGTGCTTGCCAGTACAGGGTCTGGCTTAGTCTGACAACACATCAGGCTGTGCTAGGTCAGTTCTGTGTCAAGCCCACCTCTTACACAAACGAATGGATGCTTCATCCAGCCCAACACAGCCCACTACACATTTGGTCCTCAAACATACCAGCAGGAACTGTAGCATAGTCACAGTGACCCCACAAAATCACCATCAATGTACTTCTCACTATGTGCAACAGACTGCTCCTGTCTGACACACATCCCATTCAACTCTTGTATACATCAATGGCGTTTTAGCCTAGTTCAACCCAACAAACACCGTTATCAGCCCACACTCATCCCAGTAGATGCCACTGCTTGGCCAGACAGTCCCACCCGCAGCCCTGCTTCTCATGCTTACCTGTGGGAGTTGCAGCCCATTAGAGAGGAGCCCACAGTTTCCCCACTGGGAGATCTTGCACTCTCCTGGTGGTTCTGCAGTCTAGCTTGACAGGAGTTGCCCCTAGTCCCAGCATTTGCCAGCCCTGACGCTGTGGCAAAGCCCGGGCAGCCTGCACTTCTTCTGGCTCATGCATGCACAGTGTTTATAGTCACCCGGCCTTGCTGCCTTTCCCAGCTCACATGCAGCCCTATGGGTATTGGTCTGGCCTGGTCTGCCCTCAGTCCCAGTTCTCACTCCCACTAGTAGGAACTCCTGCTGCCACCCTATCACGCTAACCCACCTCTCCCTGGTCTCACATGTACTGGCGGGTGCTGCAGCCTGGTATGGCATGGTCTGCCTCACCTTGGCATGTGTCAGCTGATGCTGCAGCCTGGCCTGGCATGTTGTGTGCCTAATTCCAGCTCATGCTGGTGGGAACTGCAGCCTAGCCTAGCCTAGCCAGCCCTCAGTCACAACCCTAAATGTGAACTGGCTGCTGTTACAGCCCGACTAGGCCTGTCCTGCACCCTGTCCTGGTTCTCAGGACAGATCTGCCAGTGGCTGCCAAGAACTGGTCCAGCCTGGCCTGCCCCCATATCTGAGCCACAGGTATACTGGTGGGTACTGTAATCGGGCCTGGGCTGGGCTGCTCCCTGCCCTGGTTCTTGTGCTTACCTGCAGGGACTGTGTCCTGACGGAGATGTTCCCCAAGCTCCTCTATCAGGTCTCCTCCGAGTTCTTTCAGAAAAGCAGAAATTGCACCATCACACGTGTGTTCTCAAGTAGTCGGAGGTGTCCTGGCTTGAAGAAAAGATGAGACTTGCAGTTAGATGATGATACATTAGGAGACCTTAAACCAACCTGAAACAGGAAAAAGTTGACATAGTGGCAGACTACCCATACTTCATGTATGATTAGATGAGAGCGTAATAGGAAATAGAGAAGTTAGGATAAGTTGACTTGAATTTGAAAAAGAAAATCTCAAGGAGTTACTTTGGGATGAAACCATCATCCTCACTGCTAACACCCTCCTTAGGGATCCACACAAATGAATCATTGCAACCAAGGAAATACAAATGCATGGAGTATCTCAATGCAGCAATGAACAACATCCTCAGTTAAGATGAATTTAAACAAACAAATAAAAAAATCTTTCCAAAGCAGCTGGAAGATGGCCCCAGTGCTTGGGCCCTACCACCCTCAAGGCATACCCTGATGAAGTTCCTGACTTGGGTCTGGTCCAGCCCTGATCTTTGAGCCATTCGGGAACCACAGGGCAGCTGGGACTGAACCCCCTGCACAAACCTGGGATGCTGGTGTCCTAGGGGAGCTGCACCAAAAGCCAGGCCACTTCACCCCGCCCCTTTCTTGTGTGTCTGCATTCTCTAGGCGAAGTTGCTAGTTGCCTGCCTGCTGTTTGTGGTCCTTAATGGCTGATAAAAGGGTAAGCTTTCCCAGGCCTCAAGCACGGAGCTGGATGGGAAGTGGAGCAGCCGGGATCTGAACCAGTCCTCATGTGGGATGCTGGCACTTGAAGGCAGTTTGAACTTGTTGAACTGCCAAGCCAGTCTCACTATTTTTTCTTCTTACTAAAAAATCAAAAAACAAAACAAAACAGAACAAACAAAAGAAACAGACAAACGAGTGTTAGCGCCAGCCTTAACCTACTGCTCAGTCCAAAGGGAGCTTCCACCTAGAGTGGACACAAACCCCACCCACAGCAAGGACACAGTCCGAGCCTAAGCAGCCTGCCATAGGATTCTGCTTTAATGCGGTTGAACTTCCAAAGATTTCTCAAAAACTATCAACGGAGTATATAACAAGTGACTGGAAGGAACAATTGTTTAAAGTTAATGCTGTCAATGATCTTATACAAATCTTACTAGAATGACACTATGTAAGTCTACAAAACCAAAAACCAAAACTGGAATGCATGCAAGCATCTGTTTTCTGCATTTCAGAATTTTAAGGCTGTTTTCCCTGTGAAAATTCAAAAAGCACCTTGCAAGTCTAGATCTTACACAATTTGCATTAGATCAGGACATAAAGTTCGTTCATTGAAATGGATGTATGCATGTCAGTCTTTAAATTCATACATTCTTTGTAAAAATTAAGGATTAACTGATAATATTTATTACTATCACTGACTTGAAAATGAGAAAGGTAACTCCTGCTTGCTGATTAATTCCCCAGAGTGGGCATAACCAAAGCCAGGAGCCTGGACGTCCCTCTGAATTTCCCACAGGGGTTACAGGGGTCCAAGCACCTGAACCATCATCCATTGCCTCCCACGATGCCTTAGCAAGAAGCTGGATCAAAAGGAGTGTGCCCAGGGCCCAGTGCAGTAGCCTAATGGCTAAAGTCCTTACTTTGCACCAGCATCCCATGTGTGTACCCGTTTGCATCCTGGCTGCTCCACTTCCCTTCCAGCTTCCTGCTTGGAGGACAGACCCTGCAGCCTTGGGACCCTGCAGCCACATGGGAGACCTGGAAGATGCTCCTGGCTCCTGCCTTTGAATCAGCACAGTTCCAGCTGTTGTGGCCTCTTGGGGAGTGACCCATCAGGTAGGTGATCTTTCTGTCTCCTCTTCTCTCTGTAATTCTGTCTTTCCAATCAAAATAAATAAATACTTTTTAAAAAATGTAGAGCACCGAGGACTCCAATTGCACTCTTGAGATGGGATGCAGATATCTCAAATGGTAACTAACCTTGCTGCACCAAAATAAGCCTTTGCTTGGTAGTGACTTAAGGACAACGTCTTTAAAAAGCATAAGATTTGTCAATGTATATAGGAAACATTATTTCAACTAAAATGTTATTAGATTCCTTTAGGTGTAAATCAATTCGACACAAAATGAAAACACATTTGTAGTATCAAGTTAGTGTGAAAATAGAAAAACAACTTAGACAAGTTGAATGAGACAGTTTGTTAAGAAGGAAAAAGCCCCAGCTCAGAAACCTCAGCACACTGTTGAAGGAAAACAAAGAGAAGGGAGGAACAAAAACAGCTTCACTGGCTACAAAAGTTGCCTGTCTTCCTGGAAACTTTTAGCTGTCTGCCATGCAGAGTGTCTGGGCTGATGTCATTGGCTGAGGCCCACCTGCTTGTTACAAAGTTTCCAAGCACAGGGATATTGCAGTCCACCCTCCCCCAGGCCACATTTCCCCTTCCCAATAACAGAAAGATAGAGAAAGAGTAGGAGTGGAGGCCCCCCCCCACCTGGCCAGTTAGGAGAACCAAGACATTTTAGGAGACCTAATTAATGACGACCTTCCTGCCCCCCAATTCAAGCTTCTCTGTTTCCATGCAATTCTAAGTAACGAGTCAGGGTCTTCTCTCAAAAAACCTACACCTCGAGGTTCTGCAACAATATGGGCCAATCCAGTGCTGTGGCTGAGGTGCTGAGCCATGCAACAGCTGGCAGAGCAAAAAAGACAAGCATGGCCTGTCCTTGAAAACTGGGTTTATGAGAGGTTTTATAAGAAGCTCCCCTATCAGACGGAAGATCTTCCTCTCTGTCTTTCCTCCTCTCTGTATATCTGCCTTTTCAATAAAAACAAATAAATCATTTAAAAAATACATTGGGATCTTTCTCCCTCCCTTAGGCAACAACCTCAACATTAAACACATAAACAAAAATCTCCCCTTGGTGCATCTTCAAACCTTAAAGCGATACTCTCTTCTAGGGAGGCAGAGGAGCAGATCCGTGCTGCCCACATTCACAGGCTAAGAAACTCAGCTGCGAGCTGCCAGAGGCTGGGAACTTAGGGAGTTCCCAGGTGCATTTGAGGCGTCTGCCCAGTCTGCACGTGTGTGAGGTCCACATGGAAACTGAACTGCTGGCACTGAGGTCTCACTCCCTCTTTCCGATCTTTGTTGGGAAGAGGCTCATTGCAGACACACCCTGACTTGAGGCAGAGGGCCCCTCCCTGCAATCAGTTACCAAGGGTCCAGGGAGGAGCCCCAACTCTTTGCCTTACTTGGCTCTGCTTCCACTTAGGCTGGCTGGAGTCCACCTTCTGCAGCCCTGGACCTTCCTGACCCGCCCCGCAATGCCCTGCCCTGGGTGCATCTCTGGTCCTCGCCCTAGAGTTCAGACGGTTCCATATCCTGCTGTGGTCCCCAGCCCTTGGTTCCAGTAGGCACGGTTCACTTGCGGCAGCATGAACAGCAGCCATGTTGTGTACAGGGGCTGGCTGAGGAAATCGCCCCCTGTGAAGAAGTTGGTGTGCTGTGTGAGTGACAGCAGGGAGGTGGGATGGGGTGGTGGTGGGTGCTCTGGTAGAAGACACCCAGGCATCTGCGGAAACAAGAGGCGGCAGGTGGGCACCTGGCAGCCTGCCCCCAGCCTGCTCTCGGGTTAGGGGAAGTTAGTCTGTGGAGACTATAGAAGGCACCTCCTGGGTTGGGGACAGAGGGAACCCTGTAGGGCTTGCTGTCCTCTGCTGCCTCTAGGCCTCAGCACCAGAGTTCCCCATGGGTTTCCCTACAAGGAAAGGAAAGGGTTTGGAAAAGGGAGCCCCACGTTCATCTCAAGAAGTTTGAGTCTGGGGCCCGGTGCATTGGCGCAGTGGTGAAGGTCCTCACCTTGCACGCCCGGGATCCCATATGGGCGCCGGTTCTAATCCTGGCGGCCGCACTTACCATCCAGCTCCCTGCCTGTGGCCTGGGAAAGCAGTCAAGGATGGCCCAAAGCTTTGGGACCCTGCACCCACATGGGAGACCTGGAAGAGACTCCTGGCATGGGATCGGCATAGCATCATCGGCCGCTGCGTCGGATGGAAGATCTTCCTCTCTGTCTCTCCTCTCTGTATATCTGGCTTTCCAATAAAAATAAAATAAATCTTTAAAAAAAAAAAAAAAGAAGCTTGAGTCTGAACCCGGAAGCTGTCCATCTTACTGACTGTGGTCCAGTCCCAGACCTCACGGGGGCTGGAGCCCTCAGTCCAGGCGGGAGCTGCACCTTTGCCTCCTTCCCAGAGCCCAGGGAAGCCTGGCTGCTGTCCTGAGCCTGCCATTGGTGGGCTCTCTCTACCTGCACCCTTCTCGTCCTTCCTGTTGGGAAGCCTGCTCTTATGGTCCATTCATGTTCCATCCCACCTTATTCCTGCTGTAAATGTGTTTATGGTCCCAGGGAACCATCCACTGCCCTTGCAGTCCGGGACATGTCCCTGGGACAGCAGATGGCATCAGTGCTGTCACCTGTGGCTGGACCCTTCCTTCTCCCACTCGCATCGCTCCTACATGTGACCTGAATAGCTGGCCACTCCCCTTAGTCCTTTGCTGCTTATTGTAATCCTCTATGAGAGGCAAAGTTGCTTGCCTGGGATTATTATTTAATGGTTTTAGACAATTTTAGAGGAATACCTGGTTATAATAAACAGTAATGGGACATCTGTGTTCCCTTTAGCACCCAGTTTTCACTGGGTGGGTCTCTCCTGCACAGCTAACACAGTATCACAAGTGGGATGCTGAGCGTGATGCAGGCGAGGGAGAGATGTCCACCAGCAGTGAATTTCTTCTTTTGTGCTCCAGTCACACCCACTACCATTTTTTAAAAAGTTTATTTTATTTTTATTGGAATGTCAGATATACTGAGAGGAGGAGAGACAGAGAAAAAATCTACCATCTGCTGGTTCACTCCCCAAGTAGACTCAATGGCTGGAGTGGAGCTGATCCAAAGCCAGGAGCCAGGAGCTTCTTTTGGATCTCCCATGTGGGTGCAGGGTTCCAAGGCTTTGGCCATTCTTGACTGCTTTCTCACGCCACAAGCAGGGAGCCGGGTGGGAAGAGAGGTCGCTGGGACGCAAACCAGCACTCCTTCAGGATCCCAGCTCATGCAAGGCAAGCACTTGAGCCATTAGGCTACTGCTTCGGGCCCACCACTACCATTTTCAATATGTATATATATACACATAAATACACACACACACACACATATATATATACGTATATACAGCTAGATAGATAGATTTTACTTAGAAAAATTACAGAGAGAGATGGGGAGAGCTGAGAAAGAGATCTTCCATTTGCTGGTGCATTATCCAAGTGGCCACTTAAGTCACTCCAAAACCAGGAGCCAGGAGCTTCTTCTGGGTCTCCCATGTGGATACAGGGTCCCAAGGCTATGGGCTGCTGCTTTCCCAAGGCACAAGCAGGGGGCTGGATCAGAAGTAGAGTGGCCAAGACCACTCAGGGCCCATGGGGATGCTGGTGCCATTGTGCCACCTCAGCTGATCATATTTGAAAATGATGATTTCCAGGCCCAGCATGGTAGCCTAGTCACTAAAAGATCTCGCCTTGCAAAAGCCGGGATCCCATACAGGTGTCGGTTTGCATCTCCACAGCCCTGCTTTCCATCCAGCTCCATGCTTGTGGCCTGAGAAAACAGATGAGGATGGCCCAAAGCCTTGGGACCCTGCACCTGCATGGAGACCTGGAATAAGTTCCTGGCTCCTGGCTTTGGATCAGCTCGGCTCCTGCTGTTGTACCCACTTGGGGAATGAATCATCAGATGGAACATCATCCTCTCTGTCGCTCCTCCTCTCTATATAACTGACTTTCCAACAAAAAGATAAATCTTTTAAAAAGAGAGAGAAATGATTTCCAAGCGTGTGTCCTCTTTGCTCAGAAGTCTCCTGTTCATTTTTGTTGTTCAATATGTGATTAGAAGTATTTTCTCCCAGTCTTCATCCAAGTAACTGGTTCTCTCATGGAGCAAACGTGTTTCATTTTCATGAGATCTACTTGTTTGCTTCATAGATTGTACACTCCTGAGGCAACCTAAGAGGATGCTTTGCAGACCAAAGTCTCAAGCTTTTCTCCTGGCTTCTCCCAAACCGTATCTGTGTATTTGTCTCTGAGTATATGATTTCTTTGCACCGTTTCATTTTATTTTTCTTTTTAAAGCTTTATTTATTTTGTTAGAAAGGCAGATTTATAGAGAGAGGGAGAGAGAAAGATGTTCTGTCTGCTGGTTCACTCTCCCAGTGGCTCAACAGCCAGAGCTGAGCCAATCTGAGGCCAGGAGCCAGGATCTTCCTCCGGGTCTCCCATACAGGTGCAGGGTTCCAAGGCCTTGAGCCATCCTCCACTGCTTACTCAGGCCACAAACAGCGAGCTGACTTTAACATGGAGCAGCCAGGATAAGAACCAGCACCCATATGGCATGTCAGCACTTGCAGGCAGAGGATCATCCAGTTGAGCCGTTGCACTGGCCACTACATTAGTTTTAATGTAAGATAGAATTATACTGGGTTCTTTGTTTCCTTTTTATTTTCCCCAATGGGTGCTCAGTTTGTACAGCACCAATATTGCACAAAATAATCATATGGCCATATTTGTGTGGAGGAACTAATGAGTTTTGTGTTTCAGTCCACTGTTGCATGTTTCCCTGTCTCTGCCCATGTCACATTGCCTTGACAGCTGCAGCTATGGGATTAGAAATATGGTCGGCTCCCTCCTCCCCTTTCTCCATCTTTATTTCAAGGGACTTAGCTGTTCTACTTCCTCTTCTTTGCAGGACACATTTCAGAGTAACAGTAGGTCTAGACAAAATCGTCTGGGTATTTTCGCAGGAAATGCATACATGTGCTCGTGTGCTTTGATTTGGAAAGAAATGACATCTTTCCTTTGTTGGGTCTTCCAGGCCATGAATGTAGGCTTCAACAGTTTGCTAGCACAGCTCACAGACCCTGGGGGAACATTTACACACGGTGCCCGGAGTGAGGTGGAGCGTGTAATTCTCCCCCACCTCTCTGGCTGCCTCACCCTCACCTGGAGGTTTCTAGTTTGCCCATCCCTGTGGCAGAAGGCAGCTAGTTGATCAGTGTGGTGTACATTCCTTTTTGCTTGCATATATTTTCTTACAAAATACTGTGCCAAGGAGTGATGGCAGTGGAGGTTTGGAGAGAGAGAAGTTTGGAGATTGTTGTTTTAAGGGAGAGAGCAGGAAGAGATCCCAGACCAGGGGAGCTGGAGGAGGCAGCTGAGCAGTAGATTTAGCTGGGACTGTGGTTCCTCCCTGTGAGTAAAGAAATGGAAAAGAGGAGCAGGGGAAGCGATAATGATGTCATGCAGAGGCAAGGTGGAGGAAGGTGGGAAATGAGATGTGTGATAAAGAGAAAGTGAAAGGGGTTAGCACTGACAGAGGATAGGTCCTTGGAACATACAGACTTGTGCTAATAATCAACTGTTTGTAGCCAGTGCCTTGGCACAGTAGGCTAAGTCTCTGCCTGTGTGCCACATGCCATGTGGGTGTTGGTTCATGTCCCAGGGCCTCACTCTCTGTGGTGCCTGCTTAGGGGTTACACAGTCTCGTTGAAGAGATTAAATGTGGAAGCCAACCCGAAGGACTATGCACTGTGTGTCACATGCTGTCATGTAGAACATCATATGGCGTTTATTGCTTCAGTTCAAACTGTGGCACATGTGTGCACACAGGTCGACTCCTGTAAGCAGCAGGCATATGGAAGGGAACCAGTTGGCTTTCTGATATTGTCTGTAAGGCAGTGCTGCTTCCACTCACTATGTTGTAGTGGGAGGTGGGGCTTCCCCAACTCTAAACAAAGATACTGTGGCTTGCAAGTTCTACTTTACCTGACAGTATAGTCTGAGCATTCCTAATCTAAAAATTCACAATCCCAGTGTTCCAAAACCAACATATTTTGAGCACCGACATGACATTCACAAGTTGTGTATTTTGGATTATGGATGCTCAGCCATGATGGGCTTGGCACATATTCTAGAATCTGAAGCTTTCATCAGCTGACTCATTTCTGGCTCTGAGCATACCCCATTTGGAGCCCTCTGCTGTGTGGTGCACATTTCTCCTCTGTCCCAATGCTGTGGTCCCTCTGAAGGACTTGGGGCCCATCTAACTCCCTGACCTGCTGTGTGGGAATGCTGCCACTTCCTGTCATACGAGACCCTGTGCTGCACTGGCACGGATTCTAGGAATTCTCTGATGGGACGGATTGGAGGGGTAGGATTGCTGCTCTGAAAACAGCTCTGCAGTGACTCGTGCCTGCTGCCTGTCTCCCTACCTCTGCTGCGGGACACGGGCCTGGAGGAAGTACTGGTTTGTCTTGCAGAGCAGCCAGGAGAGCAGCGACCCAGGGTTTCTGGAATACTCCAAGAAGCCACTGCGCATCATCAGCCTGTGCCACTGTGAGCAGGTGGATGCGGGCGTGAGCTTCAACAGGAAGATCTGCCAAAGAATTTTGTGTCCGACATCAGGATCAGGGAGCGCACCTTTTACCTGGTGGCTGAGACGAAGGAGGACATGTGTCTGTGGGTGTGGAACATCTGCCATGTCTGTGGCTTCAGGCGTGCTGTGGAGAACACAGGTAGGAGACACACATGGCCCTTTCCAGAAGGTCTGAGCCGGAACCCTAGGAGTCCCTGTGTGAGATCAGGCTCTCACAAGCCGTCCTCCTGGGCAGAGGAGGAATCAGCTGATGGTGGGAGGCAGGCAGGTGTGGGAGGAACACCTGGTGCTCCATAAGCTTGGGAGGCCAAGAAGCTGGAGGTGGTGAAGGGACTGATGTGCTTCCAATATGTTCTCCAAGCATCTTGGCACCAACAGCTCGCACCCTGAACCTGTCACCTGCCTCCCACCCCCCAGGAAGCTCCCATCTGCCACTTCCTCCTCTGGTCCCCCTCTGTGTGGCCCATCTTGCCCAGGTAAACTTGACCATGTCTTTGTGGTTGCATGTTTGGCCGTGGATTTAGAACCCAGTGTGCCTTAATGTTCACTTGGGAGAGAAGGGCAGGGGAGGACTTATTGATGGACACATGGGTTTTGATAACTTGCAGACAGGAGAGCTGGGCTGTGTTGGGGCTCATCCCCAACTCTCTGAGTTGGCTGAGCAGAGCATTCTCTCAGGACAGTGATTGGGAGCCTGCCTGGTCTCACACCAGAATGTAGGAGGAGCATTTAAACCACAGTGGTTCCAAAGATTCACCCTGGGTCAGCAAATGAGTCTCAATGTGTGGGACTCCAGGCCACGGTCTGCTTAGAGCTCTGCTGTGGGCAGCAGGGGTGCATGCACAGGTAAAGTTTTCTGTAAAGACTTTAGACCCTGAACACTCACAATTTCCCATTCCTGTTTAAAAACAATTTTTTTTTTCAATCCTGGGCCCTGCATGGTAGACTAGCAGCTAAATCCTTGCCTTGAAAGTGCTGAGATTCCACATGGGCGCTGGTTCTAATCCTAACGCCTCTGCTTCCCATCCAGCTCTGTGTTTGTGGCCTGGGAAAGCTGCTGAGGACGGCCAAAACCCTGGGACCCAGCACCCGTATGGGACGCTTGGAGGCGGTTCCGGGCTCCTGGCTTCGGATCAGTTCTGCTTCAGCCATTTCAGCCACTGGGAGTGAGTAGATGGAATATCTTCCCCTCTGTTTCTCCTCCTCTATATACATCTGCCTTTGCAATAAAAATAAATAAATCTTTAAAAACAATTTTACAATCCTTTAGAAATATAAAACCTATTCGTAGCTGATAAGGAGCAGAATCTTAACCTGGAACTTGCTAGAATGGGATTCTTTGACCCCGCCCCGGGTGTACTAGGTGAGAAGCCCCTGTGGAAGACTCATCCATAGAAGCAGCAAGGTCAAACAGGTGCACTGCTGCATGGGAGAAACAAGGGATGAGACTTGATGCTCCGAGTGGGATTTCAAAGCGTGGAGAGCAGCTTATGGCTGGAAAACAGGCTTTCCAAAACATCCCTTTAACAATGGCCACAAAAATAAAATAGGAGATTTTACCAAAAGCTGTGTCCTAGGTCATTCACAGGCACTGGGAACACGTGGCTGAGGAGATGAAAGCCTAGCCCTTCAATGGGGAGACACAGGGTACAGGCCAGGTTGTTGTGTGTGGTCATTGTGTCAGTCCTCCCCATGATGGCCCCGATTTGGGCCTATATGTCATCACCTCACAGGCTGGGTGGTTGAGAACCAGACAAATGCATGCAATGCATCATGCCTTAAGACTCCACTCCCAGAGGGTGTGGGGAAAACTGTGTAGATAAGGATGGGCTGGGGAGGGGAAGCATTGGGGAGGTGGGTGTGTCAGAGAGGCGGGTGGTCTTTGGGAACAGCTGCAGACCCCTGGATGCTGCCAACATTCCTGCAGAAGGCACAGTCCTGGCCTCATGATGCACCCAGGACCCCATGTCACAAAGGCAGTGTGGCCTTGAAGGCAGCGCTGATGACAACCAGTGCCACCAGGGAGGATGTAGACACAGCTCCCAAGGCTGCAGACAACAAGCTGGTCTTGACAATGCAGGGAGCCTCCCTGTGCTGAGGGCTCAGAGAATGCAGAGAAGGATGGCGAGCACCTCCTCTCTAGCCTTGTGCACAGCCAGGACTACCCCCCTACTCAGAGAGACCCAATGGGAGGATGTCACCTCCACATGCAGTGTTTGCTTCCTGGGACGCCTGCCACAGGGGAGCGACAGTGGCCTCCTGCTCCATCCATAGAGCCCTCCCTCTCACCCACAGGTGCCCTACACAGTCACAGCCCCTGCCCTTCTTCCCCAGAGCAGCTAAGCAGCACAAGTCCAGGTCCCCAGGTCCTGGGGATTACAGCCGGGCCCCTGTGTCCCCTCCCCAGCCCACCTGGTTCCAACAGTACCTCAGGAGCACCTCACTGCACACCTGTGTGGAGTCAGAGCCAGAAGTGCATGGAGGGGACTGCAGAGGCTGCTGGTGGGTGAGTGGCCTCTCACAGGCCTGCTGGCCAGGCTCTGGTTTCTAATTTTTAAACCCAAGGGAGTAAATTTAATCCTATTTATTTATGTTTATGAAACCTTGCAATTCTCAGTGTTGACACAAAATAACAGCTAGGCTCTGCATAAACTGTTGATCGTGAAAAACTGTGCTTTATATCGATTGTAAGGGACTTAGCATGAGAAGTGTCAGATGCTAAAATTGCAGAATTACATGAATGATTTCATTGTCCTTGCTGGCTTAAAAATTTCAAAAGGAACACAATGCTTGAACTTGAAGATGTCTTGTCAAGTACCCAAATCAGCAACAACAACAAAAAAATCAATAGACAGAAATAAAATCAGGTGAAGAAAGCATTAAGCCCTTGGGACATTCTGAAGTGAGAGAATTCCCAACTTTGGAATTCCCAAGGGGGAAGAAAGGACCAATGGCCACAGTAAAGTAATAACACAATTGCTGAACATCCCCCCAATCTCGAGAGAGAGATAGATCCCCATGGAACAGAGACACTAGGAACCCAAGCAGACAGCATCAACAAAGACGTTCACCTTGCAACACCCTAACAAAAGTCTCAAGGTACAGAAGAAAGAAGATGCCAAATTTGCAAGAGACAAGTGTCCTGGCACCTCTAAGTGAGCTCACATTAGGTTACCACAGGGTTTTCAATAGGAACCTTAGGGCCAGTGGGGAATAGAACAGCATCTCATGTTCTGAAACAGCTAACCAAGAAGCTTTCTTTAATCAGTAATAGAGAAATATGTTTCCAAAAGCTGAAGAAATGCTTTATCACCAGCCTGACTTTATAAAGATACTTCAGGAGGTCTGACAGAAGGAAACAAAAAGAGAAAAACATGTACAATTCCCACCTGCGCTGGCAGAACAATAAAATGCATTGAGTAGAAACAATGTTTTTGATGATGTGATCAGTCATTACCTACCAATAATATCCTCAATTTCATGCTCTAGGTTCACCAGGTGAAAGAAATGATTGTCTTACTTTTGAATTTAAAAAAAGCCGAAATAGACCCAACAATGCGGGTTTCTTATAAGAAACACAGTTCGGGGCATGGTGCGGTGGCCTAGTGGCTAAAGTACTAGCCCTGAACGCACCGGGATCCCATATGGATATTGGTTTTCATCCCGGCAGCTCCACTTCCCATCCAGCTCCCTGCATGTGGCCTGGGAGAGTGGTCGAGGACGGCCCAAAGCCTTGGAACCTGCACCCATGTGGGAGACCTGGAGGAGGTTCCTGGCTCCTGGCTTCAGATTGGCACAGCATCGGGTGTTGCAGTCACTTGGGGAGTGAATCATAGGATGGAAGATCTTCCTCTTTGTCTCTCCTCATCTCTGTATATCTGACTTTCCAATAAAAATAAATAAATCTTAAAAAAAAAAAACTACAAGAACACAGTTGTGTACAAAGAGTCCATGCAGATGGGAACCAAAAGCAGACAGAAGAAGATGCACATTTATCAGACCAACACTGTAACAAAGGCCATAGAAGACCACTACACAGTGATAAAGGGATCCAGGCACTTGAAGGCAGCTATTTAGCATGCAGAACTGCCATGCTGGCCTCACATTTTCATTTCCTTATGAAAAACAAACAACAACAACAACAACAAAACACAGACAAATGGGTATTGCTGTCAGCCTTATTCTACTGACTAGTACAAAGTGAGCTTCCACCTAGAGTGGACACAAACCCCACCCACAGCAAGGACACAGTTGTAGCCGAAGCAGCCTGCCATGAGATTTTTCTTTACCAAAGTCTAACTTCCACAGATTTCTTAGAAACTACCAAGGGTGCATAAAACAAGTGTCTGAAAAGAACAACCTTTTCTTAATTTTTTTTTTAAATGGACAGTCAGATAATACAGAGAGGAACAGAGACACACAGAAAGATCTTCCATCACTGACTCACTCTCCAAGCAGCTGCAACAGCCAGAGCTGAGCAGATCCAAAGCCAGGAACCCAGAGCCTCGTCTGGGTCTCCCTGGCAGACACAGGGTCCCAAGGCTTTGGGTGGTCCTCAACTGCCTTCCCAGGCTGCAAGCAGGGAACTGGCTTGGAAGTGGGCCTGCTGGGATGTAAACTGGCACTCGTATGTGATCCTGGCACAGGCAAGGCAAGGACTTTACCTGCTAGACCGCAGCACTGCCCCCGGAAAGAACGACTTTTTAAAATTGATGCAGCAGGTCTTCCCGCGTGGACGGCGGGTGTGGTGTGGGGTCACCTCCTCTGGCGTCGTCCCTGCCTCCCTGTTGCAGGTTTTAGAGTGGTAGTGGTAGTGGCTTCTGCAGAGGCGGGCTCCTGTGATTTCTAGCAGGCATTTGGGGGACCCAGGCGGGGGTGGGGTGGCATCCCAGGGCCCCCCTACAGTGGCTCGCAGGCTTCCCCCAGGAGAAGCACCCCTTATAGCCTTTGGTGCCTTGTCAGCACTCCCTGGGGCTCTGCCTCCACCTGTGCCCTAACCCTGTCTCACAGCTTGTCCTCTCCTGCCACTTGGATGTCCCTGTCCCCTTCTAAAGGACTCCCCTTCTTGGTCCTGTGCTGGTCGGTCTGTCCTGGTATCCGACTTCTGTAAGATGTGTGTATAAAAGGCAGTGGGCTTTTGGGGGTAAAAAGTACATTTTGTATGAAATCTCTCTGCAAGATTCCAGCTGCTACAGATAAACAGCTCTTACCCGGCCCCCCAAATGGAGCTATTGAGTGGGCATCTGTTAGCATTAAACGCTAGGCATTTTAGGTAAGGACTACTTTAGGGCCTCAAGGATTTTTTTTTTCTTTTATCCTTAAAGTTTTATTTATGGGTCTGGCACACAGTGGCAAAAGCCCTGGTCTTACACTTGCAAAGGTTCCCACATGGGTGTTGATTCTAGTCCTGGACTCTCTACTTCCCGTCCAGCACCCTGCCTGTGGCCTGGGAAAGTAGTAGAAGACTGCCAAAGCCTTGGGACCCTGCATCTGTGTGGGAGACCTGGAAGAAGTTTGTTGTATAAATGCTACATTAACTTGTGGAGATTGTGTTAGTTTTGTTTGCACCCACTGTATTAGATTTCCTTACTGTTTTGAGTCATTTCCCATTTGCTTTCCTGTTTTCAGGTTAAAAATATCTATAAATGCTACTAACCATAAATAATGGTCAGCAATGTATACATAATCATGATTTTCATGCCTCTTAGTTTGTTCTCTTTTCTGTTTCACTGGCTGATACAACCAAAACAAAACAAAACAAAACCAACATAGTGACTGAATAGCAGTATCCTCATTGCAGTCTTGGCTTTCATGGAATGCCAGCAGTGGCTCTAGCTTTCAGCTGGGATTCAGGTGGCTTATGTTCAGAGATAATTAATAATTTTTTATCAAGAGTAGAGGGTAAATAAAACAAAAGCTTTGGAGATGAGGGAGAGAGAACCATAGGTGGTAGAGGTCTAACTTGATTTAATTCTACATGAATAGGCAGTTTTCTGAGCACCACGTATTGAACAGTCTGTTCTTTTTTTAAAAAAGATCTGTTTGAAAGTCAAAGAGAGGAAGAGAGGAAGAGAAAAGAGAGGATCCCTCCATTCATTGGTTTGCCCCCTGGATGGCTGCAGTGGCCAGCTCTGGGCCAACCCAGGGCCAACCCAGAGCCAGGAGCTTCATCCAGGTCCCCCATATCCGTGGCAGGGACCCAAACACTTGCGCCATCTTCCACCCCTTTTTCCAGGCCATTAGCAGAAAGCTGGATTGGAAATAAAGCAGCCAGGACACTAACCAGTGCCGACTTGAGATACCAGTGTTGCAGGTGGCAACTTTATCTGCTTTACCACACATTGTCCCAATGTCCTCATTTTTTAAAAAAGATTTATTTATACAGGCTGGCACTGTGTCTGAATAGGTTAATCCTCCACTTTGTGGTGGAGCATCGCATATGGGCCCCAGTTGATGTCCCGGTTGCTCCACTTCCAATCTGGCTCTCTGCTTGTGAGGGAAAAGCAGTGGAGGATGGCCCAAGTTTTTGGGACCCTGCACCTGCAAGAGAGACCAGAAGAAGCTACTAGTTCCTGGCTTCAGAACAGCTCAGCTCTGGTCTTTGCAGCCACGTGGGTAGTGAAGCAGCAGATGGAAGACCTTCTTCCTCTTGCCTCTTTTTCTCTATAAATCTGCCTTTTCAATAAAAATAAATAAATCTTAAGAAAAGAAGAAAGTGCCTGTCACGGTGGCCTAGCATCTAAAATCCTCGTATTGAACGCATTGGACTCCCACATGGCACCTGTTCTAATCCTTGCAGCCCTGCTTCCCACCCAGCTCTCTGCTTGTCGAGGACAACCCAAAGTTTGGGATCCTGTACGCGGGTGGAGAACCGGGAAGAAGTTCCTGGCTCCTGCCTTCAGACTGGTGCAACTCTAGGCACAGAGGTCACTTGGGGAGTGAATCATCGGACAGAAGATCACCTTTTCTGTCTCGTCTCTGTTCTGTATATCTTGCAATAAAAATAAGACAAAAAAATAAGACTTAGAAAGAAAGAAAAAGGAAGGAAGGAAGAAGAAAAAAAAAGTGGGTTCCCTAACACCCTTCTGAATGGGCTCAGTACAAATGGTCCCACTTTTGTGAGTTACACACACACACACACACACACACACACACACACACACACACACACACAGAGAGAAAATCCCCTTCTCCATGGGTTCACTCACCATGTGGCCACCATGACCAGAGCTGAGCTTCTCTGAAGCTGGAGCCAGAAGAACCCTCCAGTTCTCTCATGTGGGTGCAGTGGCACAGGGGCCATCCTCACTGTTTTCTCAGGCCACTAGCAGAAAGCTTGATCAGAAGTGGAGCATCTGGGGAACACAGCAGACAGTTAGAGCCAGCAGGGTGGGGAGGATGGACGGAATCCTCTCCTGTAGCTGCCCTTACTCTGATGAGGTGCACAGTTCTCATGTGTGTCCATGTTGATCTCAACTGCCTCATGCCTTCGGTCTGTTGAACACCTGTTCCCACTCACTTTGCCTGCCAGAGCCCAGTGCTGCCACTCCCGCCTCATCTCATCATTCATCTCGTGTTTTTCTGACACTGAACACGGGCCAAGTCCCCTCCCTCTTAGAGACTCCGCTCCCGTTTTGGCGGTCCTGATCAGGAGGGAGGTATCAGTGCCCTGGCACGAGTGCTGCCCGTCTCAGAGTGAGTTGCGGGAGGCTCTGCCCACGTCTCCCTAGCACTCTGCACAGTACCCAACACTGCTGCACACGCTTTGCTTAGAACAGAAACCACAGAAGTGAAATTAAGAGTATATTTTGATCAGGTTTCCATTTGTTCCAAATAATAGACAAAACGTTTAAACATGGCTTCAGTGGAAAATGATTTTAAATGTGCTGTCACTAGTGGGGTGTCTTGGGGAAGGAACCCAAGGACAGAACTTCATCCCTGGGCCTCCAGCCAGCTTTCCTCCCTTCTCCCCTTTGTCCAGCTTCTCCCAATGCCTTCCTCTTACTTCCCTTTTCTCCTGTCTTTCCTTCCAGTAATGTCCTCCACTCAGGGAATGCAGAATGTCCTGTGAGCCATCTGCAATAGCTGAGATTCATGCACAAAGCCAGCCCCTGGGACCAGGTACATTCACCCATGGGCCCACCTCGTGTCAGGGCCAGGAACCGGCAGATCAGCCAGCCAGACACCCACTCAAGTAACTACTGCTTGTCTGTGGGTTTCTGGTTTCTCTGTGAGGAAGGTTGGCCGTCCTCTCAGAGCCTCCCAGCCTGTGCAGTGATCACAATAGCAGTCACACACTGACACACACACAATGGATGTTGCTGTGTGTGTTCACTCTGGAAGCCAGTCTCCTGCAGTGTCCTGCAGCCACAGAAGGAGCCCAGGGGAACTACCCAGGAGGCCTTTAAGGACCAGGCCTGTTGTGGCTGACATTACACAGTAGATTGGTCTCCTGGCTGGACTTGGCCGCCAGGTACCCTGGAGTCAAGAGAGGGGAGGCAAGACCTTGGAAACCTGCACCCCCATGAGAGACCCAAAAAAAGCCTCTGGCTCCTGGCTGTGGATAGGCCCAGCTCTAACTGTTGCAGCCATTTGGGGAGTGAATTCACAGATGACAGAACTCTTTTCTCTCAGAAGCCCTGCTTTTCAAATAAAAATGAAAAAATTTTAAAAGAAGCCTATGAAAGATGTGTGGGGAAAATGTCAACAAAAGCTAATGCATGGCGCCCGGCACGGTGGCGCAGTGGTTAATGTCCTCGCCTTGCACGCCCGGGATCCCATATGGGCGCTGGTTCTAAAGCCAGTGGCCCCGCTTCCCATCCAGCTCCCTGCCTGTGGCCCTGGAAAGCAGTCGAGGACGGCCCAAAGATTTGGGACCTTGCACCCGCGTGGGAGACCCTGAAGAGACTCCTGGCTTCAGATCGGAATAGCATCGGCCGTTGTGCTCACTTGGGGAGTGAATCATCGGACGGAAGATCTTCCTCTCTGTCTCTCCTCTCTGTATATCTGCCTTTCCAATTAAAAAAAAAAATCTTAAAAAAAAAGATAATGCACATCCGAGCTCGACTTTGGCAGCTTGGATGACAGCAGCCCTCGAAGCGTGGTGACTTGCTTGCAGAAAACCCAAGCCAGGTCAGACCCAATGCCTGGGACCCAGCCTATGAACACCATCACCATGCAGTGAGCCAGTCCTGGCTGTTGGGAGGCCAGTGAGCCTTTGTGCGCCAGGCTCTGCCTGCTGGCCGCCTGATGGCAAGCTCTAGTGTTTTTTTGGGTATGTAATTGCTGCCTAAAGGCAGGAACGGATAAAGCCAATGTGTGTGTAGGGGAGGGACGAATCCTGTGTGACTCCCAACAACGGGGCCACCAATCTTGCTGGCAAGTGTGAGGAACTGAGACCTGGCTGTTCAAAGGGGAGAGTCAGTATGATCCATTTGGATCAGACTGATTCATCAGCCCCATGGGAGTCCTGAGATGGGTTGTTAGCATACAGCATTGCTGACTGCCACATGCCAGTCCACATGGCTGAGGGCCTGTCTGGCAGGGTTGGATCCCAGGACATGACTAAATGTCGGAATACGGGTGAGTCACATTAGGAATGGTCATGACAACAATCAGCACATGAGAGAACCAGGTCCGGGAATAGATTCTGTGGGGCATAAATGGGCCCAACCCTGTGGAACTACAATCCCATTGGTTAGCTTAAGAGTTGGGGTGGATATGAGCTGCGCTAGGAAATACTATGGAACTCACCAACATTCATGGGTGCTGGGGATGGTGACAGCATGGGCAGGTCCAGGCTGCAGCACCCGCACATGCATCCTACCATAGGGTATTATGTGTGAGGTGGACTGGGCCGCAATATCCTCCAACTCATACAAAGGCTAAGACAGAGTGGCAGGCTATGCTGGGCAAGGACCTAGCATCTGCTGGAGCATGTGAGCTCTGCGTCATGGAGAGGACCAAGTGGAGAACCTGGGAAACTGGAGAACCTATTGGGGGTCACAGCTCCTGCTGGTGAGCACGTGTTTCATGCCTGGGAATTGGGCAGCCTGAGCAGGGTAACTCCAACTGTTAGCTAATGTGTGGGTTGGCTTTGGAGAGACACGACAGGGCAGGGCCAAGCCAACCTTACCTCACCGGCAAGGGCAGAAACCAGGCTGGAACACAGGTCAAGTTCAGCTAGGTTGTCACACATACCAGACTGTATGAGACTGGTAAGGAAGCAGACAGAGCAGGGCCAGGTTCTAGCACCCACCAGTGAGTGGCAAGACTTGGTTTAGGCTAGGTCAGGATAGGCTACAGCATCCAAATACAAAGGTCATGACAGGTGAGCGATTAGGCCAAGCTGGGTTAGAGCAACCACAACCATGTGCAAAATCTATAGCTGGGAATAGACCTAGTGGGGAACTAAGGGGACACCCTGGCTGGGTTGTGGTTCCCACTGGTCAGCACAGGGCTAGAATGGGAGCCATGTTCTGGTCTAGATAAGGCTACAGCATACCTTGGCACACGTGTAGGCTGGGGCTGGGTGTACCAGACTGGGCTAGACCCCAGCAAACACTGGTGCTTGTGAGGACCAGGGTAGGTGTAGGATGGGCCAGGCTATTTTTTTTGTTCCTGATGAGGCGGGTATGAGCTGTGTCTGCGTATGGACCAGGCTAGACTGTGCTGCAATCCAACAATAATAATGGGAATGGGTTGAAGGCTGATCAGGAAAGGCCACTGTTCCTGCTAGATCAGGATGTGGACTGAGTAGGGCTGGTCCATGGACCCACCCATGTGTGCGAGATCTGGCAATGGGAGAGGTTCTGATGGAGGAGCCAAGGAAACTCTTCTGTCAAGACAGTGCATACAGGTGAGCGCAAGAACTACGATAGGGTGCAGCCCAGACCAGGGCAGGGAACAGCACCCAGCGGCATAGATTGGCGCACGTCGGGGACAAACCAGGCAGGGCAAATCCAAGCACCAGAAATGGAGTGTGGGTCGGGTCAGTTCCGGTTGCAACGCACACCATGTACATTATGTCTTGGACTGGGTGCCGGCTGGGCTGGGTTAGGCTTTAGTCCCCACTAACCTGACTAGAATTGGGGGTGGGCTGGGTAGTGCCAGGCTACAATACCCACTGGCAAACCTGAGGTGAGGCACGCCATGTCAGACTAGCACACGGTGCCCAACCAGCACACGGTGCCCAACCAGCTCATGCCAGACCCAGGGGGGCAAGGATAAAACAGGTTGGAGAAATGTGGAGAGCTCCCCTGCTGGAACACTACTCCCATTGGAGAGCGTGAGTTGGGATGGGGGTAGACCAGACCAGGCAGAGCTACAACACCTGTGGGCCTCATGTGAGCTATATCAGGGAAGAGCCAGGCTGGATTGAGGGCTCCTACTGGTGCAAGCATAAATCAGAGTGGATGAGGGTTGGCTGGGTTTGCCGGAATATCAGCTGGCAGATGCTGGCACAAGGGGCTACTTCTGTCAAGCTAAACTGCAGTACCACCTGGAAAGCACATGATCCGCGAGTGGGAGTGTCCCAGTAGGGAAATAGTGGGCACCTCCCTCTTGGGTCACCACTCCCACAGGAGAGCAGGAAAACCAGGACTGGGACAGGGGTGGCTAGACAGAATGGCACCCGCCAGCATGTGTGCGGGCCGGAGAGTGGAGCTGGTTGGGTTGAAGTAGGCTTCAATGCCCACGGACACGTAGGAGAATTTAATAGGATGTGGGACAAACTGGACCAGTGTACCATGCATACTGGCAAGCACGGGAATCAGGGCAGGAGGTGGCCTGGCAGGGGTTATTGGGAGTCGCCTTGACTAGGCTGCAGCTCCCAATAGTTTGTGTGAGGGCCGAGTTTGTGGTGGGCAGAATCAGGCTGGACCGCAATACCCACTGATTCATGTGGAAGGGATGGAAAAAGAACTGACCCAGCACAATTGCAACCATCAGCATGTGCACAATTGATTGGGGTGATAGACTTTGCTGGACCCAGTACTGGCATGCAGACACAAGAATCAGGTCTGGGATCTCTTCAGACGAAATTTCTGTGGGGATTCCTCCAACTGAACTGCTGATCTCAGAACCCCAATCATGAAGACAAGTGCAGGTCCCATGACCTGACCGCGGAGTAGGTATGTCAAAGCTGGGCCTCCTCAGAAGCTCAGACCAAGCAGTGGACAGCATTTCCAGGTGTGCATGGAGGATATAGTAGTCTATTGGAACCTGCAGAAGACACTGGTACCTCAGCAGGATGGAGGACAGAGCAAATCATTATCTACCCCCAGCCATGTATGTGTTGAAGTGAAAATCTGGACTAACGGAGACTCTGGGGTGGACCATATCAGCCAGTGGATTCTGGAGAGATTTTGTCGTGTTTGGAATGGCAAGACTGACAGCAATTCAGATGCACATGGCTGGTCCCTAGTCCTCACACTAGTCAGTGTGTACTGCAGCCTAGCCCAGCCTGCCCTACACTCATTCTGGCTCTTGCAAGTGCCAGCAGTTGCTGGAGCCTAGCCCAAGCTAGCCAAACCCAGCCCACATGTATACCAATGGTTGTTGCAGCCTTACCCAGCCTGGTCTACCACTAGCCCTAGCTCTTGCATTCACCAGTGGAAGCTGCAGCCTAGCAGGGGAGTCCTCAAAGTTCCCCTACCAGGCCCATTCTAAGCTCCTGGACTTGTAATATCCTGTAGGTGCTTCAAACCAACCTGGTACAGTCCAACTGCACTCTCAGCTCTTGCTGCCAGGTGTTGCAACGTAGCCCAACTGGATACAGTCCACACCATGTCTTGGCCCTCGTGCGTGCCTGTGGGTGCTGAGGCCTGCCTCGGTCCAGCCTGCCCACAACTCTGGGCCACTCAAATGTTGATGAGTGTTGCAGCCAGCCCCAGTGATCATGCTTCCTAGGAGAAGCTGCAGCCTAGTGCAGGAGTCCCCTTACCTGTCTTCCTCCGAGCCCCAGATCACATGCATGCATACTAGTGGATTCCATGATCCTGTTTGGCATGGTGTGCCCTCAGTTCTGGTATTTTCATGTGCCAGCAGGTACTGTAACCTGGCCCATCCTGACATCCTCCCAGCCCTGGCTCCAGAAAGTGTCAGTTGAGTTCCACAGTCCAGCCTTTCTTCATCCATCATCAAACCCAGCTCTCCATGTCAACCAGTGGTTGCTACAATCTCATAGACACGAGCTCAAGGCCCTGCAGATTCTGCTCCCAGAGCCAGTCCTCTAGCACTCTGGTGAGTGCTATGGCTCACCTCCAGCCCTAACACTCATGGGTAAATACTTCAGCCTAGCAGAGACAGGCATGACTTGCAGCTTCAGCTTTTCCATCTGCCAGCAGACGACAGGTGATACAGTTTAGCACAGCTCATGTCTCCCACGTGGGCAGGTGCCTTGCTCCTGATCCAATCATGTCCTCCAAACTTCCCCTCTCCAAACCACCTAGTCTTGGCTCCCTCGTCTATCTGTAAGTACAGCGACCTATCTGTGGCAGATCCCTCAAGTCATTCCTTCCCTGTCAAACATGACTTCAGGTCCTCCCAATCCAGCGTGCTCCTAGGTGCTTCCTTCAGCAGCACATGTACGAGTATGACCAGACCCAATTCCCTGGGCAATCTGCAGTTCTCCCCCAACCCCCATTCTGAGGGCCGGGATTGTGTATCCCAGCCTGGTCTTCCCCACATCCACACATATCTTTAAAAAGTATAAATAGGTAACTGCTGGCATGCTGGTATAGTTAATACAGATTTGACATTATCCAGCACCAGAGTGCCCACCCGCTGCTGGCTCTTTTGCTCCCGGCAGTAGAACACTTGCCTAGGTGCAATGCAAGCTAGCCAGTTGCCTACAATTTAGAGTTAGGATACTTTTAAAAGGTGTGTATACATCATATGTGAAATAGTATGTCATTAACTTATGGAAGACTGGGACTATTAAGAAAAATAAGCTAAAAGACAATAGAGGAGATAAAATAGAATACTAAAATGTGACCCCATGGAAGTCAGAAAAGGAGAACTCATTGAGTCAGAGAGAAAACAAGGAGTCTACTAAGACTGATACTCGGCTGCATCAGTAACTGTGTGCAGATGTGGATCAAACATCACCATATTAAAGACAAAACACAAGCATTTCATGATGGCCAAATAGAGGGGTTCAGCACTTACCTCCACCAAGAAGACACAATCAGCTACATGTCAAGGTTGAGTGCCCAAGGGCCAGCACCTGAAAGCAGTAACAGGACAGTGGGTGGAGGGCAGGACACCAAGACACAGCAGCACAGAAGAGGGGAATAAAATCCAGGTAGGAGCCCCAGAGCCAGTGGGATTCCCTCCTACAGGGGAAAGGCTGAGCAAGGGAGCACCCTAGAGCCCACCAGTTTGAACCCCCAAAGTTCAAACTGCCCGACAGCAATCCAGTCAGCACAGACCAGAAGCTTGGTAAGGAGGGCTCCCTTGGAAACACAGCAGCTTTGCCCCAGAGAAGTGAGGAACATGTCCTCTCCTGGCACTCAGAGCATGCAGGCTGAGGCAGGGAGGTGCCATTTACAGGAAGGAGGCACTGGTAGAAGCCATGCTATGCTAAGACAGAAGCCTCGGTGTATCTTTCTCTCATAAACCCTGCAAACAGTCCTGCATGAAGAAGACTGAGGCTCACGGGTCCAACAGAGCAGGGGTCACCCTAACATCACAGCTCACACAGCTGCTGCAAATCTCAGTCTAAGGAGGAACCTAGAAGTAGGGGTGCCTGCCCTTTTCTACTCTGGGATCATCCCCTGCCCCCTTTGCCACTTCCACTGACCACTCAAAGCATCACTCATTGCTGCTGAAACAGGTACATACTGACACTCAGGGGTCCTTTGTGTTGCACAATTTTCCCCTCTAAGACCCAAAGCTGTTTCTGAGTAGGGACACCAAGGGACAGTTTTTAGAGTAGGGTCTGAGCGCACATTAGAGTGTGTCCATGTTCTGGTCAATGCACATTTGGGAGGGGACATTGGCAGTCACGCTTGATACTGCACCTAGCTTACTCCCAACCACAGAACAGCAAAGGGCCAGCATGGACTGGAGGTGTGGTGCAGCCGTTTAAGCCACCACCTGTGATGTTTGCACCCCATGTGAGCAGGTGTTTGTGTCCTGGCTGCTCCACTTGCCATCTGGCTCCCTGCTCATGTGCCTGGGAAAGCAGCAGAGCACAGCCCAAGATTTGGGATCTTGCAGCCATGGAGGAATCCTGCCTGGAGTTCCAAGCTGCTAGCTCTGTCCCAGCTCATTCATTTGTGGAGTATACCTTCAAACAAGTAATTTTTTTAATGTTTATTTATTTGCATACATCTCCCATGTTTTTTTAACAATCATTTTGATAAATTATAGTTACGCAAATCAAATTCCCTACAGTTCAACAGAGTCTGAGTAAAAATTCCTTAAACAGGACCCAGATCTCATTGCTGTGTTGCTGCAAACCAAACAGAGCAAGCTGAAATGTAAACAGCAGGCTTGTTGTTTGGCTCTGTGCAGTGCCACCTTCCCTAACCAACCAGAACCTCTGATTCTCTGCTTGCAACACCAGGAATAAAAGAAATGGCTATGCTCAGAACTGTTCCAGGCCACTGAGGCAAGGCTGTCATTTGCAGACGATGGCCACTTTCCATTGGAGAGAACTGTGATTCTGTACATGAGAATTTGTCATTTCCTGTTCAGAGTCCCTCTTCCTTCCCACTTGTCAATCGTCTGCAGACTCTATGGGACATTCCCCCGTAGCTGATCCTTCCTACTCTCCCCAGGATGGCTTCTTTCATTCTTAGGTTCATCCTCACAGTCTTGGAGATGGCTACCTCTCAAAAGTAGATCTGATTAGATTGAGCACTTGCTTTTGCGAAGACTATTACTTACTGGGATGCAGCCAGAACTCTTTTATCTTCATGAACTGAGAGCCATCACCCTTGAAGAGTATATTAATCATGCCATCTTATTTTCTGTATATTTGAGGGCTGGCATTGGGGTTTTGCTGACCCTGGAAGGAGTGTCCCTCTTGGATGAACCAGTTCCTCAGATAGTCACTAATCCACCTGCCTTTCATAGCAAACTACCCAACCCAGAACCCACAATGCCACCATTTGCTCCATCTTGTTCCTGGTTGTAGAGTGATTAGGGGACAGAAAAATCAAACAAGTAATCTTAAAACACAAACAAACAAACAAACAAACAAACAAAAAAAGACAGAGTTCTAGTCCAAGTCTCCCTGCTCTCACTAGCCCTGAATTTGGACTAGCTAGAAATTCTTTTTTTTTTTTTTTTCTTAACAATCTTTACATTGTTAATTAGGGTAAAAATGGACTAGCTAGGGATTGTAAGTTATGGTCTGTGCCTCACTTAAGTCCAGCTTTGGTCCTAAGAGATCCAGACTTTCCAACAGAACTTGGTACGTTTTTTGTTTGTTTTAATTGGAAAGGCATATATAGAGAGGAGATACAGAGAACCATCTTTCACCTGCTAGCTTACTCCCCAAGTGGCTGAAGCTGACCTGATCCAAAGCCAGTAGCTTCTTTTGTGTCTCCCATACGGGCACAGGATCCCAAGGCTTTGAGCCATCCTCTACTTTTTTTCCCATGCCACAAGCAGGGAGCCAGATGGGAAGCAGAGCAGCCAGCATACAAACCAGCACCCATAGACAATCCTAGTGGATGCAAGATGAGGATTTAACCTCTAGGGTTTTGCACCAGGCCCAGAAGTTGGCAAGTTTCTATGCCCCTGCAAGGATTCCTCTTGCCTGTAGCTCCAGGCAGGGGATTCAGTACCCACAGACTGTCTCTGTCCCCCTGCTCCTATCTCACCACATGGCCCATGCAGAGTGCCTGGGAATACTTCCTGTTCTGTTGCAGCACCACATCTTTCTCTCAGATCCATCTACTCAAGAAAGCATCTGGGGAACCTGCCTCTCCCAATCAGCATTAATGACTTTGGGCGTCTATGAGCTCACCCTAGTCCTGGAGTCAGTGCTGATCTCAGCTGTGTTTGCTGGAAGCCTCTATGCCAGGGCCACCTGCTATACCAGCAGGAACTGTTCACAATACCTGAGAAGCTCCTCACTCCAAAACTTCCCTCAGGAAATCACTGGAGACCTGTATGTATCACAGGGTTCCCAGCAACTACACTGGCCCACAGCATCACCCCAGATGAGCATAATAACACTTGAGGAAATCAAAACGTGAGGAGAAACAGATGAAATGCAGAATTCAAAGGGGAGGCTGATGCTGTGATACAATGGGCTAAGCCACTGTGTGTGACACTGGCATTGGTGGGTGGGGGTCTGGAGGAAGATCCTGACTGTGCAGGCTCAGCCCTGACTGCCATGGCCATCTGGGGAATCAATCAGTGAGTGGAAGGTCTCAATATTCTTTCTCTTTGTCTCACTCTCTTTCAAATAAATTAATGACTCCTCAGAAAAAAGTCAAAGCAATCATTATAAGGTTATTCCAACAGACAAAAGAGAATACCGATACACAGTTAAACAAAATTAGGAATCAGTATATGGTTTGAATAAGAAATTCAGCAAAGAGAATGAGACTGAAAAGGAATGAGTAGAAATATTAGGAATGGAAGAACTCAATAAGTCAAAGTTAAAAATACAACTGTTGGGGCTGGTATTCTAGCACCAAGGATCAGGCTGCCATGCAGGCATCTCATACGGGCACCAGGTCAAGTCTTGGCTACCTAGCCTATGTACTTGGCAAAGCAACAGAAGATGACCTGGGAAATCCAAAGGAAACTCCTTGCTCTTGACTCTGGCCTAGCCGAGCTCTGCCATTGTGGCCATTTGGAGAATGAATCAACATATAGGAGACATCTCTCTTTCGACCTCACTCTCTCTTGATGTGTAACTTTTTCAAGTACAATAAACAAATTTTAAAGAAAAATAAGTGAGAGGGGGCGGCACAGTGTGAAAAAGTCTTCAGATCAAGCAGAAGAAAGAACAGCTGAACTTGAAGGTATCTTTTGAAATATTGGTAAAAAAGAATGCAACAGTGCGTGATATCTCTTAACTATTCTACACAAGTCAATATTTAAATTTTGGAAGTCTCCCCCAAACAGAAAAAAAAAGAGTGGCTCAGAAAACCTAGTCGGGTGCTGGTGTGCTACATGTGACACATCCAATACAGGAGCTGATTCAACTCCTAACTACTCCACTTTTAGTTCCGTTCCACTTATGTGGAAAATCTAGATGGAGTTCTGGGTTCTGGCTTTTATTGTGGCAATTTGGGGAGCAAACCAGTTTGTGGAAGCTCTCTCTGTCTCTTCCTTTCAAACCAACAAATAAAATCTTTAAAAATGAAAGAACCCATTCAATGACACAACAAAGGAAAGCTTCAATTTGGAATATATGGAAACCCACATATATGAAGCTGACAGAATCTCGAATGAACATGAACAGAAAAAAACACTTATTATGATATAGTGAAACTTTCAAAGGCACAGCACATGGAATTATAAACTGTGTGATTTTTAAATGAACTCATTAAACTGACAGCAGAGTTCTCAACAGAAAACTTAAAAGACCAGAAAAGAATGGAGAGAAAATCTGTTTTGAAATTAAAAAAATTAAAACCTATCAACCAAAAATACGTTTCCAGTGAAGTTTTATTTCATGAATGAAGTGAAATACTTTATAAAACAAACACAATATAAAGATTTTTTATCACTATCCCAATCAGAACTACAAAGGATAATTAAGGAAATATTGTATACAAAAGCAAACAGACGGGCCCAGCAGTGTGGCCTAGCGGCTAAAGTCCTCACCTTGTACACGCTGGGATCCCATATGGGCGCCAGTTCTAATCCTGGCAGCTCCACTTTCCAACCAGCTCCCTGCTTGTGGCCTGGGAAAGCAACTGAGGACGGCACAAGACTTGGGACTCTGCACCCACGTGGGATACCCGGAAGAAGTTCCTGGATCCTGGCTTCGGATCAGCATAGCATTGGCCGTTGTGCTCACTTGGGGAGTGAATTACAGACAGAAGATCTTCCTCTCTGTCTCTCCTCCTCTCTGTATATCTGACTTTCCAATAAATAAATCTTAAAAAAAAAAAATAAAGCAAACAGGCTACTTTCATTGTGAAAATGTGACTTCTACAGGAAAACAACAACAAACATTTGAAAAAACAAGAAATTAAGAAAAAAAACCAGGACCAACTCATTACCAAGTAATTGTACCCTGGATGCAAATGGACTCAATTCTGAGAAACACAGATTAGATGAATGAATTTTAAAAAATAATAAAAGGACCCAGTAATATGCAAAAGGTTGCCTACAAGAAACAAACTTCATCAGTTAAAATAGAGTGCAAGTGAAAGAATGCGAAAAGTTAATAAGCCCAGCATGGTAGCCTAGTAGCTAAAGTCCTTACTTTGCATGCACCTGGATCCCACATGGGTGCTGGTTCACATCCTGGGTGTTCCACTTCCTATTAAGCGGCTTGCAGTTGAGGATGGCCAACTGTCGCCACTTGGGGAGTGAACCAACAGATGGAAGATCTTTGTCTCTCCTTCTCTTTGTAAATCTGACTTTCAATAAAAAGCAAAAATCTTTTTTGTTTTGATTTCTTCATTTGTATTCCAAAGTCATATATAGAGAGAGGAGAAGAAGCAGAGAGGAAGATCGTCTGTCCGATGATTCACTGCCCAAGTGATCACAATGGCTGTAGCTGTGCCAACTCGAAGCCAGGAGCCAGACATTTCCTCCAGGTCTCCCATGGGGGTGTAGGTTCCAGAGGCGTTGAGCCATCCTCAACTACTTTCCCAGGCCACAAGAAGGGAGCTGGTTGGGAAGTGCAGCAGCCAGGATTAGAACTGGTGCCCATGTGCGATCCATACGTGTTAAAGGTGAGGAATTTAGCTGTTTTGAAACCATGACTGGCCCAAAAGTAAATAAATCCTAAAAAAAAAAAAAAAAAAAAAAAAAGATACTCCATGTTAATGGAAATTGAAAGTGAGCAGGGATTCACCAGGCTTATAGTAGATAAAATAAACTTCCAGACAAAAATTGTCAAAAGAGACCCTGATCCTACATAATGGTAAGGAGATCAGTTTAACAGACAATATGACCATTGAAAATACATACACAACTAATGCAAGAGCACCATTGTATAAACACAAGTTTAGTAGATCCTAAAGGAGACTTAAGCAGTAATAATAATGGGCTAATTCAAACTCCACTTTCATCTATGAACAATTCAACAAGACAAAAAAGTCAACAAACAAATAACAAACACAATACACACATAGACCATGTGGACCCAATACACTTGTACACTATCCCACCTCACACTTGTAGAATGCACATCCTTTTCATCAGCACATAGAACAACAGGACTGATCATACAGTAGAAAAATAAACAAATCTCAAGACATTAAAAAAGACTGGCTCCTGTCTTAGGTCTGGCCAGGCTCAGCTTTTACAGCCACTGGGAGAGTTAACAAGTAGATGGGATGGAAAATCTCTTCATCTTGGCCACTCTCTCTGTCACTCTTCATTTCAAATATATACAATTAATCTTTTTTTAAAAAGTTACTTGAATGAGACACAAAAGAGAAAACAATGGTTGCTACAGAAATAGAATCAGTCAGAACTATTATCAACATATACCCACAAATCAGGAAATTTGAAACAAACTGATAAATCTACAGGAACATGTAATTTACCTAAATTGAGTCACAAAGACAGAGAACACTTGAACAAATAACTGGTAATGCAATAGCTCAGGACCAAATGCCTTCACTGATGACTTCTCCCAAACCTCCAAGAAACATCTAATACCAGTTCTTGTCAAACTGTTTTGAATTACTCCAGTAGTATTTTGATAGGCCAACAGGCTCTTTCTTGGCTGAGAAAGAACTTGATGAGAACAATCCCAGTCACAGTAGCTACAGAAATACACACAGGGGTGGGAGCAGTGAAGCAGGCTGATCCTCTGCTGCAGCACTGGCATCCCATATGGGCACTGGCTCATGTCCTAGCTGCTTCACTTCCCAACCCAGTGACTGGGAAAGCAGTGGAGAATGGCCCAAGTCCTTGGGAACCTGCACCCATGTGGGAGACAAGGAAGGAGTTCCTAGCTCCCAATCTCACAATGGTCCAGCTCTGCCCACTGCAGCCATTTATAACAGAAACTCTATGTAACTCTGCCTTTCCAAGTAAAATAATTTTAAAACGCACACCCACACACACACAACATACATATATAGCCTGAGATAAATGTAAGGATTAGAGGATATCTACAATGAAAATTTGAAAACACTGATGAAAATAAACTGAAGATACCCAACAACAAAATGAAAACAATTCCCATGCTCAAAGATTACAACAATGCAAATTATCAAAATGTCCATGTTACTGAGAGCATTCACAGACCCCACCAAAATGCCAGGGACATTCTAAAAGAACTAGAGAAAGAACTAGAGAAACAATGCTGAATTTCATATGGAAACAAAAAAGGCCTCAATAAGCAAAGCAATCTTGAACAATAAACACAAAGCTGGAGGCATCACAAAACTATATCTGAAGACATTCTACAAGTCTATTGTAGCTAAAATAGAGCGATAGTGGCATAAAGACAGAACAACAGAACAGAAAAGAAGCTCCAAAAGTAAATGAATGCATCTATATCCAACTCATCTTTGGCAAAGATGTTAAAAACATTACCTATAGAAAACTCAGTCTATACAATAAAGGATTTTACAAAACTTGGATTTTAAGATTTTGTTTGAAGTACCCTTTATTATATCAAAAAAGTTAAGTATTTAAGGCATAACCTGAGACTTGTGCAAGCCTACACTGACATTCAAATGCTGAAAGATGACCAAAGAGAATAATTTAATGAGGAAAATGCAATTATTTTAGCAAATTAGACTAAATAACTGGATATTCACAAAAGGAAGAAAAATGAACCTTGACCCATACTTAAACCACTATCAATATTTAATTCAAGTTGAACATTTCGAGAGTAAAACATAGGACATTTGGGGTTAGCTATCAGAATAGAAAAATAACCAATACAGAACAATGGATAAATTTGCCTGTCAAATTTCACTGTCAAATAGATGAGGTGAAACATTCTCAACACAAATACTGAGAAAAAGACAAGTAGCCAGACTACATGTAAAACTGCAACTTGATTATAGTTATTAGGTTACTGCAAATTAAAACCAAAATGCAATACGGCCATCTACACTTTATAACATTGAAGTGGAGAAAACACTGACAGGATTGATGTTTCTAATGATGGGATTGCTCACTCGTTCCTTATATTTATACACAGGCAGACACCAAAACTAGTGTGGGGAGCAGTCTAAAGACAGGAACTGTCAACACTCACAGAAACCGTCAGCACTCACAGAAACCACTATTAACCTGCCCATTATATTCCTAACTTCTAAAAAGGTGGCCACAACAGCAGGTCTTCATAAACTTTATGAAAACACACATTATGGAAAAACTAGGCAAGAATTTCACATCTTTTTTTGGCAGTAAGAGAAGCATTTGAATTTCATATTCCAAGAACTTCCTAAAGTTCTCTTCCTGTTTCACCAGTTTACTGCCTAACAATGAAGCAAAACCTTTAGCAGACTCAAAGTATTACATTTTATCAATACGTGTTTTTATGTCTAAGAGGCTTCACACTTTTTTCTGTGTTCATACTACCACCATGAGCCAAGTGGAGGGACTAGGGTTACCAGACAGACAAAACAGACAACACACAGTGGATCATTCTTGTGAACAGAAGGCCCTTTACTCAAAGTCAAACTGCTCTTTTATAGTCTGCTTGGCCCCTCCCAGCATTTTCCCAAGGCTTAAGCAACACCTAAGCTCCCCCGAGGGGATGTAAAAAGGGGAAGCAGGAAGGTAGCAACTTGCAGTCAAGCCAGGGGCTAAATATATCAGGCCAAGATTGCCCAACCTATTACACCTTAAAAAACAAGCTAAACTGTGGAGTTAACCCTTGGAAGACCAGGGCCTACAGGCTACAGGAAAGTGGATAAGACCACTGCTTCCACATTCTCTTTTTCTCCTTCCTATATCTGAGGAAAAGGGAAAGACAAAGGAAAAAGCCACACCTACCCTTCCAGTCATCCCAGGGTCCCCCAATGTGGGGCATGCTCCAAGGGTTTTGCTCAAGCGGTTTTGGTAGCTCAACAGTTTTGAATTGCTGCCAATCTCGCCATTCCAAGCACAATGAAATCTCTTCAGAATCCACTGGCTCACATAGTTCACCTTAGTGTCTCGACTTGCCCGGATTTTCACTGCCAACACTTGGCTGGGCTAGCTGATCAATTTGTTCTGTCCTCTGTTGTGGTATCAGGTGTCCTCTGCAGGTTCCCACGTACTATCATATCCTCCATGTGCACCTGGATGGATATGCTGTCCACTGCCCTGTCTGAGACACTGAGGAGCCTCAGCTTTGACACATGCACTCCACGGTCAGACCATGGAACCTGCACTTCTCTTCATGGTTGGGGTTCTGAGTCCAGCAGTTTGATAGGGGGGCATCCCCAAAGAAACTTTGTCTGAAGTGATCCCAGACCAGATTCTTGGTGTGCTTGCCAGTACACTGTCCGGTACAGTCCATCGTCCCTATCAGCCTATGCATATGCTAGTCATTGCAATTGTTGGGTCAGTTCTGCCTCCAGCACCATCTTCCACACAAACTAATGGGTGTTGCCGCCCAGCCTGATTCTGCCCACCACACACTTGGCCATGGAAACCAGTAGGAGCTGCAGCCTAGTTGGGGCAACTCCAAATAACCCTCACCAGGCCCACCTCCTGCCCTGGTTTCCAGGCTTGCCAGTACGTACAGCAGACTAGTCCAGTCTTTCCCACACCCCATTTAGCTCTCCTACTTGTCAATGGGCATCGAAGCCTAGTTCAACCCAACCAGCCCCACTATCCATCCCACATACTTGCTGACGGTGCCACTCTCTGTCTAGTCACGCCTGCCCAAGTCCTGGTTCTCATGCTCACCAGGCTTGCCCCATGTCAGAAATCGCCAACTCCTCAATTGCTTCCAGAATATGCTTCAGCCCCTCTGGCATGGCATTTAAAGTTTTCTCAATTTGATAACAAAACTGATGCCACTCCATTTTAAAGAAGTACTACCTGCTAGCTGGAAGGCAACCTCTACAGAAGCAGACAAGAAGGGATTCAGGTTCATGGTTTAGGACAGAGAAATTCCCTCCATGATCTTGTAATGGAAACAGGCTAATCCAACAGTTATGGCCCTTACTTGCTAGCATGACACAAAGGCCAAAAAAATGTTCAAAAACAGTATTTCCAGCAATATCGTTCAACTTGAGGGGAGAGGAGACTTTAACCCAGTCTCTTTGCAATCTCTCTCTCTTTTTTTAAGATTTATATATTTTTATTGGAAAGGCAGACATATAGAGTGGAGGAGAGACAGAGAGGAACATCTTCCATCCGATGATTCACTCCCCAAGTGCCCAGAACGGCTGGAGCTGAGCCAATCCGAAGCCAGGAGCCTCTTCCAGGTTCCCCATGCGGGTGCAAGGACCCAAAGATTTGAGCTGTCCTGGACTGCTTTCCTAGGCCACAAGCAGGGAGCTGGATGGGAAGTGGAGCCTCCGAGATGAGAAGTACTGCCTGTATGGCATCCCGGTATGCTATCATGCCAGGCCCTCTTTGCAGTCTGCTAACAAAGAATGTGGGTCATGATCCTAATCAGACAACCAGATGCTGACTTGTATTCATGTGACCAACCACAAGGATTCAGTTATTAAACCAGGAAGAAGTCTTCTACAGAACCACTCCTAAGCAGTAAGGGAGACAGACCCTGAAAAGGGGAAGAGTCAGGCAGTCCAGAAAGGCTGCTGAGCTCACCTGGAAAAGGGGGCACAGTTCCCATGGAAGGCTCAAAGAAGAGTTCACAACACAGTTGGGGGGAAAGGCATGGAACCCTACCTGGGCAGGTGTGGACTGAAGGAGCTGAGAACACAGCTGAGAGCCTTGCAAAGCCTGAGCAGGGCTGACCCATCTATGCTCAGCAGTGACAACTTCTACTGAATAGTACTTTTTATGCTAAGTCACACTTAGAGGGAATCATCAACTCACGTTGTCAGTTCCCAGAGAGCTGACACCTTTTCTCATTAACCTTGTCTTTTGCCAGTGTTCCAGAAGGAAATGCTTTGCATGTGAGTTCAGTGATTTTGCTAAACAAAACATCTGAAAGGATATGGAGGGTGGGAATACAGCAAGGAATCAAAGAACACATCACATCCATATAAACAATATAAACAAACATAATCAATCTCCACACACAGAGTATGCTGGAGGGGCTGGTCGAAGCAGGAGGGTATCTTAGTCAGATACTACATGAGGTGACCTGCCTTAATCCATTATGGAGAAACACAAAGATACAGCAACAATACGTATTAACTGAGATGCTACCTTTTCATGCTATGGACTAACAATCCAAAAGAGTAAACTTGCTAGGGTCACAGATTAGGAAGCCTTCAGGGTAAGCGCTTGTTCTACTTTGTAAAAGAAATTGCATCAAGTTTTAGAGTTGATTTTAACAGATTTCATCTCTATTCTAATGTCAAGAGTTGAAAGGGGCTTGTCTATCTAAGAAGATTTGGAAAAAAAAATCACATTTCCTTATCACATCCCTTTAAGGTAAAACAAACAAACAAAACACACACACACACTATTGCATTATTTTCACTTTAAAAGCAAGAAAAACTAGGACTCAGGAATCTCAGCAAAGGTACACTCAGCTCCAGTAAGAAAGCTGAAGGCATATGTACAAGGTCTCCCCATTTGGGCATGTATCTACATGCACTCAGACACTTTGCATTCTCTAATGATGTGGTGTAGCATTCTGTCTACATCAAGTGGGTCAAGTTGCTTAGTTCAAATGTCTACATTGTTACCGATTTTCCCATATGTTCTACTTACTGAGAAAAAGACACCTTTATCTCTTCAATGGGGATTGTAGATGTGCTCAATTCTTCTTTTAGATCTGCCCTTTCATACAGTCTTTGAATAAAAGCTCAATCTGCAAGGGTTGGAAATGTGTTCAAATCTCTTTTCCTGAAATCTCTAAAGTAAACCTGGAGAAACCCAATCTGGTCTCAGCAATGCTTGGCCCAGTCCCTTCCCATTTCACCACCTCTGGGGTGTGGTAGGATTGCCAACACTGGCCTAGAGGCCCTCACTGGACACTCCTTCCTGGGATGGGCCAAGTGCACAGGTGCATCTGGCAAAGCCAATGGCTCCTCCATCACGCTCCTCCCACTGCACTTGCCCCACGATTCCCCACCTGAGGGCAGCTCACCTTGTATGCCTGACAGCCCGAAGTCCTGCCGAGTGAGGAAAATGGCATGATCGTGGTACTTGTCGTAGTCTGTGTCTGGCTTCTGCTGCAGGCAAGCCCAGTGGCAGACATTCTCCAGGCTCTGGGAAGGGTTCCTGATCTCGATGAGGCTCAAGGACTGCAGGGAAAAGGGGGGTTCTGAGGAGAGGCTTGGCATGGTCCCTCCAACTGGGGTTGGAGAGACATGGCCCTCAGTGCCCTGGCTAGGCCAGCTCAAGATGGGACTCCCACTGCTCTCCATTCTTTTGAATAAGGAGGGGTTTCCCAGCACTTTCACACTAACTCCCTGCTGGGTTCTCAGGGAGACACTGAGGCCAAACTCCTAAGCTGTCTCACACAGTCCCTTCACCTTCCTCCAGGTGCAGGAGGACCACTGTATCAGACCCCTAGTGTGAGTGGTCCCTGGGCAGGATGTTGGTGCAGGGGACCGGAAGGCCCAGTCAGACCTGCAAGCCCAGAGGAAGGGAGCGAAGGCCTTGCCTTTCTCCCACTTGAAGGCACTTACCAGGCACAAAACAAACATGGTAAAGGGAACTACAAGAGACAGAACCATGGGCCATGTAAGGGACAGGGCCATAAGCCGCTGATCCCACAGGGACACAGACAAGAAAGCCCTGAGATGGTCCCACCCCAGCTGGCTGAGGTCAGCCACAGAACTCCTCCCCAACCCCCAGGCCTGTGCACCTGCCATGCACAGTGGAGCACTGGCCCACACTCTCAGGGAGCAAAGGCTCAGAGAAGTCGCTTGTTCCAGGGTGTACAGACAGGGAGAAACTGAACTCAAAACTAGGATGCCAGAAACGCAACTCTCATTCTGTCCACTGTCTAAAACACTCTCTCTAAATAAAGCATGTGGGCCTGCCATTGTAGCCTACCAGCTAAAGTCCTCACCTTGTACGCACTAGGATCCCACATGGGCACCAATTCGTGTCCCAGCAGCCTCACTTCCCATCCAGCTCCCTGCTTGTGACCTGGGAAAGCAGTCAAGGACAGCCCAGGGCCTTCAGATCCTACACCCACGTGGGAGGCCAGTAAGCACCTCTGGGCACCTGACTTTGTATCAGCTTAGCCCCGGCCATAGCGGCCCCTTGGGACGGTGAATCAGCAGATGAAAGATATTCCTCTCTGTCTCTTCTCCTTGTTTTATGTCTCACTTTACAAAAAAGGAAAGAAATCTTTAAATAAATGTATAAATAAAGCAAGGGCCAAATTGTCTCGGCAAGGGGAGGAGCTGCATCTCTACCACAGGTATTTTGGTTTTTGCTCTTACCACCTGCAACCATCAGAGAGAGCGACGATTAGAACGGGAGCCCATATGAGATCCTGGGCATGCAAGGCCAGGATTTTAACCACTTGTGCCACTGCGCCGGGCCCTGGAAAGTGTTTTAACTCCATTGGCTCACTCATTTATTTTAAAGCCTGCTTTTATATCAGCACAAAACACAGCCCACCCTCCACACCTGCAGTTCATCATCCTCAGATTAAGCCAGGTGCTACCTGAAAATAGTTCCATCTGTACATGATGGGGGTGGGACAGGGGAGCGAGGCAGGTAAGTCACATCTTAAAATAGGTCCCAGAGCAAGGGAGGGCCAGGCCTGCCCTGTTTCTAATATCCCTCTGGCCTCTTGTGAGAACTGGCAGCATCCCATGGCAATCTACCAAATCCCTTCTGTGGGCCACCCCTGAGAACCCAGAAGGGCCATCACCACATTCTGAGACTCCCAACACCCAAACTCTTGGGCGACAACCACATCCAAACAGCAGCAGCATCCAGGACAAACTGGCAGTGCCTAGGTGAGAGGGAAATTCATTCCCGGATTCCTCACCCAAGTACCTGCATCCAGCCAAGCCTGAAGCCTGCCCAGCATGCCGCTGCTGCGGGACACAGGTCAGCATCCAGACTCACACACATGGCCATGAGCAGGACCCAGGGCTCCTCACCAGGTCAGGCAAGTGGGACTGTCCCATGCGGCCATCTGCTTCCCAACACAATGGACCAGGGAGACAGTGAGAGGTCACACATTCAAGACAAAACCACTGTCTGTGTAATCTAATCACACTTGGTCCAAGCCCAGGAGTGGGACTTGGCCAGGCCACAAGCTCCCAAAAGTAGGGTTACCAAGACTGCCTTAGAGACTGCCTGCTTCCGACAGGTCTCATTCAAGAAGTTCCTGGGACTGGCACGGGAGTACAGTGACTTGTAAATGCTGGCATCCTATAGTGGAGCTCAAGACCCAACTGCTCCACTTCTGATCCAGCTCCAGGCTAATTTGTGGAGCTAAGCAGGGGAAGATGGCCTAAGTACTTGGGCCCCTGGCAATCACCCACATTGGAAATACAGATTTCTAATTGGTAATTCCAGGCCTGCATTTGCTTCGGTCCAGCCTCAGTCATTGCAACCATTTGGGGAGGAAGCCAGCAAATTGAGGATTTCTCTCTCTGTTTTATAACTCTACCTTTCAAATAACTACACTAAATATTTTTAGAAATCTCTTTGTGGTAAAAAAAAATCTCTCTTGTGACAAGAGTTGGTTGTGAGTTCTGTTGTTATTCCTTGTAGATACGAGAGCAGAGCCATGTACTTCCTCCTTTGTGGAGACCAGGGATCACCAGCCAAGGGACCAGCTGTGATGTCCCACTCCAAGAGAGGACAGCTCTGGCTACACACTCCAACATCAGGCCCAACAAGTAGGGGACACAGCCAAAGGCAGAGCCAGGTACAAGGGGGTGATGCCAGCAGGCTAGGGCCAAGCAGAAGCTTCACCCACTGTGGCTGGGCTTCCTGAGGACCTGAGAAGATGCTGCCAGCAGGATGTGAGAGGAAGGAAGCCCTATACCTGCTCAGCTGTGCTGGCAGGGCCCTGAGGAGTCCTCCCCGTGGGATAAGGAAGGGCAGCACCAGGCAGCAGCAGTGAGGGCTGTAGCAAGCCATGGACGCTGTCAGTGTCTACCATCATTCTGAACAGTGGTAAGTCTGTTCTGCACAGCTCAGATGAGGCTCCCTGCCTCCTACATGTCTCCTAGCACCTCCTCCCTGGAGACCAAGGTCACCTCACAGGAAACTGGAGAACAAGGCCAGCAACACCCCATCAGCAACCATACAGGGCAGGTCAAGCCAGCCGTTAACTCTGGATCTATAATAACCATCCTACTCAACAGAAAATGTTGGCTCTGACCAAAATTTATTCTGTGAACAGAACAAAATCCACAGCTGGCCCTGACCCCTGGCTGTATCCTCCATCCTCCTCAAAGCTGTGTTTAAGCTGTTTGCTTCAGCATCACAGTGCAACAGGGTACAGATTCCAGAAACCCCTGCAGATACAACAATCTACAATGTTCAAGTCCCTCATTAGAAATGTTGCTTTTGCTGCCAGTGTCATGGCATAGCGGGTAAAATTACCTCCTGTGCTGTGGGATCCATATGGAAGGCGGTAAATGTCCTAGCTGCCCACTTATGATCTAGCTTCCTGGTGATGGCACCAGGAGAACCAACAGAGGATGACCCAAGTGCTTAGGCTCCGGCACCATGGGGGGAGACCCAGAGAAAGCTCTTGGCTTCAGGCTAGCACAGAGCTGTCTCTTGGGGACACCTGAGGGACCAACCAATGAAGAAAGAGCGCTCTCTCTCTCTCTCTTTGGAACTCTGGTTTTCAAGAGTTGCTTAGTGAACCCGAGCTGTGAGTGGTTCCAATGGAGCAGTGACGGCATGGCAGCATTACTGAGGAGAAGGTGCAGGATGAGGGTGGGTGATCAGTAAGGATGGTGCTGGAGCCACAGCACCTAGGGGCCACTGTCATGGGGTCGTCTTTGCTATAGAGATCCCTAGATTGGTAAGAGGCTGGCAGCTTTGCTTTGGGCAGCTCTCCCAATGTGGGTCATGTCTTGGGTCAGGCCAGGCTGGGCCAGTTCATAGCACCCACTAGGAGATGTAAGAACCAGGATGGGGTACAGGACAGGCTGAGTTGGGTCACAACAAAAGTCAGTTCCCTTTAGTGCCAGAACTGGGAGCAGGCCAGGTCAAGCCAGGCTACATGGCAGGCCATGCCAGGCTTAGCCACAGCACCCACCACCACATGTAAGATATCGGGTAGTGGGGGAAAATCCCAGGAGGGATACTGTAGGGGCTCCCCTGTTAGGCCAGTGTACCCACTGCTGAGCAGGAGAGCTAGGACATGGGGCTGACCAGACTTGGCAGGGTTACTACACTTCTTGGGCTGCATTGAGCTGGGTTAGCAGGAATCAGACTGGGTCAACTGGCTAGATCCACTGGGGCATGCATGAGCCACAGTAAGTACAGGCTGCTCAGGCTTTGCTGCAGTATCAGTTGGCATGCTGGGAATGGGAACAAATCCTGTGACTTACACTACAGAACCACCTGAAAAGTGCAAGATTGGGACACTTGGATACCCCTCTATTGGGGTACAGCTCCCACCAGTGAACATAAGAACCAGGGCTGAGGCGGGCCTTGCTGGACAGGTGGTTATACCTATCAGCATAAGTATGGGTGGGACATGGTACCGGTCAAGTGAACTAGGCTGCAGCTCGCACTCATGTGTACAAAAGTCAAATGGGATGCGGGATAGACTAGACAGTCTGCTGCACATGCTGGCAAGCACAGGAACTAGGTTTGGGTGTGGGCCTGCTGGGCATTATTGGGGGTTGCTCTGACTAGGCTACAGTTCCCACTGATTTACATGAGGGCCAAGTGTGTGGTGCACAGGGATGGGCTGGGCCACAGTATCCATTGATTTGTGTAAGAGATGGGCTGTGGACAGAATTGACTCAGAAACTGCAACCACCAGGGGTGGAGGGGAAGCACTGCTGAGGTGGGTCAAAAACTGAGCCAGACTCCACACTAGCTGACACACAAGACTCAGGTCTGGGGTTACCAATGATAAGGTTTCTTTGGTGACTTCCTTCCCAAACTCCCAGACTGCACCACTGGACTCAAAACACCAAGCACAGGCAAAATCACAGCATCTGTGGTCTGACCATGGAATGCATGTGTTAGAACTGGGGCCCCACACTTGCTAATGGCAGTGCAGTGGATGACATGCCTAGAAGCACACGATAGACATGACAGCTAACTGAAACCTTCAGAGGACGTCTGGTACCATGGCAGAGGATGGAAGACAGAATAAATTGGACAACTCTCCTGGCCAAGCTTTGACAGCAAGTATCCGGGCAAATTGAGTCTCTAAGATGAACTATTTCAGCCTGCGGACCTTGGAAGGATTTCCTCAACCTTGGAGCAATGAAGTCAACAATGTGTTAGAAGTGTCGAAATCACGAGCAATACCCTTGGAAAATGCTCCACATCAGAGACCCTGGGATGACATCAAGTGGCCGTCCTGCATCTCCAGGGTGCTGATGCAGTTGGGCTGCTAGAAGTGGCCCTCCTCCCTTCCTTCTCATTTGACCCAGGAACAAGGAGAAAACAAAACAGGAAAAGAAAGAAAGAAAGACAGTGTGAAAGAGAGACAATGAGAGAAAGAGAGACAAGACAATGAAAGAAAGAAAAAAAGGAAAGAAACAAACAAACACTTGGAAAAAATGGCCTCATCCACTTTCCCCTGTTCCTTTGTCCACACCACAATCAGCAGTCCACAGTTGTATACATCCTTCTCAACTAGGTAAACATCAGCAAAATAAAATTAAAAAGAAAAGAACTCAAGGATCTAATGCACTGCTGTTGTTTCAAATGGATGAGTAAGGACTGGCAAGGATGTTGGAGGCTTAGGTGGGAGATATATTCTCCAAAAGGTGGAAGATAATTAAGAAAGTATTATACACCAAAGCAAAAAAATCCTACTTTCATTGTAAGAATTTGAATTCTACTAGGAACGTTCAACAAATATCTGAAGAAATAAAAAACTGAAATAAAACAGGACCAACTCATTACCAGTAATCTTAACACTGAATGTAAATGGACTAAATTCTGAGAAACACAGATTAGATGAATCAATTTAAAAATAATAATAAAAGGACACAATAATATGCAAAAGGCTGCCCACAACAAACAAAATTCGTCTGCAAAAATACAAAGTATAAGTGAAAGAAAGCAAAACCATAATAAGCCTGGCACAGGAGCCTATTGGCTAAAGTCTTCGCCTTGAATGCACCAGGATTCTATATGGATGCCAGTTCATATCCTTGCTGCTCTACTTCCCATCCAGCTCCCTGCAGTTGAAGATAGCCAATTATGGCCACTTGGAGAATGAACCAACAGATGGAAGATCTTTGTCCCTTCTTCTCTTTGTAAACTTGACTTTCCAATAAAAAGCAAACAAAAAAAATATTTTTTTAAATTTGCTCTTTTTATTGTAAAGTCAGATACACAGAGAAGAGATGAGAAAGAGAAGAAGATTTTCCATCCAATGATTCACACCCCAGGTGACCACAACCCCCAGTGCTGTGCAAATCCAAAGCCAGGAACCAAGAACTTTCTCCAGGTCTCTTATGAGGGTGCAGGGTCCCAATGCTCTGGGCTGTACTCAACTGTTTTCCCAGGCCACCAGCAGGAAGCTGGATGACAAGTGGGGCTGCTGGGATCAGAACCAGTGCCAATATGGGATCCCAGCATGTCCAAGGTAAGGACTTAATTGCCTTAACACTTCCCCTGGCCCAAAAGTAAATAAATAGAAAAAAAAAGAAGCAAAAAATATACTCCACGTAAACAGAAATTGAAAATGAGCAGGGATTAACCATGCTTATCATAAACAAAGTAAACTTTAAGACAAAAATGGTTAACGAGACCATGATCCCACACAATGATAATGAAATCAATTTAACAGACAATATAACCACTGCAAATACATATACCCCTAATGCTAGGGCACCATTTAATAAACAAATTTAGTAGATCTAAAAGGAGACTTAAGATGTAATAATACCAGGTTAATTCAAACTCCACTTTCATCTATGAACAAATCAACAAGACAAAAAAGTCAACCAAGAAATAACAAACTCAATACACACAAGGACCAAGTGGAGCCTGCTCCTGTCAGCAGAGCCAGTAATTTGGACAGGGAGAGGGTCTGAGGCAGAAGCACCAAGAGACCAGTCATGGTGGAAGTCTCTCCAAAGCCTCCCTTTTTCCTCCTTTCAGTATTCTTTCCCCCAAGTCCTTTAGCCAGACAACAGCATGCCAATGAGTCCCATTAGTCCAGGTGCTTTTAGCCACAAGCCCATTTCCTGTTACTGCTCAGCTTAACCAGTGCTAATTAACTCCTTCCCTACAACAGACCCAACACCCTTGTACACTATCCCACCTCACACTTGTAGAATGCACATCCTTTTCATCAGCACATAGAACAACAGGACTGATCATACAGTAGAAAAATAAACAAATCTCAAGACATTAAAAAAGACTGGCTCCTGTCTTAGGTCTGGCCAGGCTCAGCTTTTACAGCCATTGGGAGAGTTAACAAGTAGATGGGATGGAAAATCTCTTCATCTTGGCCACTCTCTCTGTCACTCTTCATTTCAAATACATACAATTAATCATTTTTTAAAAAGTCACTTGAATGAGACACAAAAAAGAAAACAATGGTTGCTACAGAAATAGAATCAGTCAGAACTATTATGAACATATACCCACAAATCAGGAAATTTGAAAGAAACTTTGAAATCTACAGGAACATGTAATTTACAAAAGTTGCGTCACAAACACATAGAATACTTGAACAAATAACTGGTAATGCAATAGCTCAGGACCAAATGCCTTCACTAATGACTTCTCCCAAACCTCCAAGAAACAGCTAATACCAGTTCTTGTCAAACTGTTTTGAATTACTCCAGTAGTATTTTGATAGGCCAACAGGCTGTTTCTTGGCTGAGAAAGAACTTGATGAGAACAATCCCAGTCACAGTAGCTACAGAAATACACACAGGGGCGGGAGCAGTGAAGCAGGCTGATCCTCTGCTACAGCACTGGCATCCCATATGGGCACTGGCTCATGTCCTGGCTGCTTCACTTCCCAACCCAGTGACTGGAAAAGCAGTGCAGCATGGCCCAAGTCCTTGGGAACCTGCACCCATATGGGAGACAAGGAAGGAGTTCCTAGCTCCCAGCTTCACAATGGCCCAGCTCTGGCCACTGCAGCCATTTGGAATGGAAACTCTATGTAACTCTACCTTTCCAAGTAAAATAATTTCTTTCAAAAATACATACAGAAAATACATACATACATATACACCCTGGCACAAATAAGAATTAAAAGAGATTAGCAATGAAAATTAAAAACAACACTAAAGAAAAGCCTGAAGATACCCAACAACAAAATGAAAACAATGGCAAAGAAAGAAAGAAAGAAGGAGAGAGAGAGAAACGAAGAAAGAATGGAAGGAAAGAAAAACCTAAGTAGCATCCCTCTGTCCCAGCGTCTGCACTGGCAGCAAGTCTGACACTAGAGATGAAGCCAGCAAACAAGCACTCCGATGTTGGAAGGAGGTCACTATGTTAGCCACTATGTTAAGTGCTAGCTCCCTAAATCGCAGTTTTTTTTTTACGGTGATGTTTACAGGGTTGATTGGGGCTGGGAAGGATTGAGGATTAGGGGAAAGTGGGTGAGATCATTGTTTGCAAGTTTCCTTTTCTTCCTCCTGTATCTGGGAGCAAGGGAGGAGATGAGAAAAGAAGCTGCACTCAGCCTTCCAACTGCCTCAATACCTGGGGTGGGGAATGGCCACCCAATATCATACCAGGGTCCCAATGGGAAGCATGCTCTGAAGGTTGTGCTCAAGTGGTTTCAATAGTTTTGAAATGCTGTCAGTTTTGTTGCTTCAAGGATGAGAAAATCCATCCAAGGACCATTGGCTGACACAGTCCACGTCAGAGTTTCCATTCGCCCAGATATATGCTGTCAACACTTGGCTGGGCTAGTTGTACAGTTTGTTTTACCCTCCTTCCTCTGCTGTGGTAGCAGATGTCCACTGCACTTCCCAGTGGACTGGCATATCCTCCATGTGTATCTGGGTATGCCATCCATTACTCTGCCTTAGCTATTGTAGAGGCCCACTTCTGATACTTGCACTCCACAGTCAGTCCATTGGTCCTAGGATTCAACACACGGTTGGAATTTGGAGTGCAGTGGTTCAGTTGGGTGAATCCCACAGAGACTTCGTCTCTGGTGAACCCAGACCTGACTCTGTGTGTGCTTGCCAGTACAGGGTCTGGCTTAGTCTGACAACACATCAGGCTGTGCTGGGTCAGTTCTGTGTCAAGCCCATCTCTTACACAAACCAATGGATGCTTCATCCTGCCCAACACAGCCCACTACACATTTGATCCTCAAACATACCAGCAGGAACTGTAGCCTAGTCAGAGTGACCCCCCAAAACAACCATCAATGTACTTCTCACTATGTGCAGCAGACTGCTCCTGTCTGACACACATCCCATTCAGCTCTTGTATACATCAATGGGCGTTTTAGCCTAGTTCAACCCAACAAACACTGTTATCAGCCCACACTCATCCCAGTAGATGCCACTGCTTGGCCAGACAGTCCCACTCACAGCCCTGCTTTTCATGCTTACCTGTGGGAGTCACAGCTCATTAGAGAGGAGCCCACAGTTTCCCTACTGGGAGATCCTGCACTCTCCTGGTGGTTCTGCAGTCTAGCTTGACAGGAATTGCCCCTAGTCCCAGCATTTGCCAGCCCTGACACAATGGCAAAGCCCGGGCAGCCTGCACTTCTTCTGGCTCATGCATGCACAGTGTTTATAGTCACTTAGTCTTGCTGCCTTTCCCAGCTCACATGCAGCCCTATGGGTATTGGTCTGGCCTGGTCTGCCCTCAGTCCCAGTTCTCACTCCCACCAGTACGAACCCCTGCTGCCACCCTATCACGCTAACCCACATCTCCCTGGTCTCACATGCACTGGCGGGTGCTGCAGCCCGGTATGGCATGGCCTGCCTAATCTTGGCATTTGTCAGCTGATGCTGCAGCCTGGCCTGGCATGTTGTGTGCCTAATTCCAGCTCATGCTGGTGGGAACTGCAGCCTAGCCTAGCCTAGCCAGCCCTCAGTCACAATCCTAAATGTGAACTGGCTGCTGTTACAGTCCGACTAGGCCTGTCCTGCACCCTGTCCTGGTTCTCAGATCTGCCAGTGGGTGCCAAGAACTGGTCCAGCCTGGCCTGGCCCCATATCTGAACCACAGGTATACTGGTGGGTACTGTAATCGGGCCTGGGCTGGGCTGCTCCCTGCCCTGGTTCTTGTGCTTACCTGCAGGGACTGTGTTCTGACGGAGATGTTCCCCAAGCTCCTCTATCAAGTCTCCTCCGAGTTCTTTCAGAAAAGCAGAAATTACACCATCACACGTGTGTTCTCAAGTAGTCGGAGGTGTCCTGGCTTGAAGAAAAGATGAGACTTGCAGTTAGATGATGATACATTAGGAAACCTTAAACCAACCTGAAACAGGAAAAAGTTGACATAGTGGCAGACTACCCATACTTCATGTATGATTAGATGAGAGCGTAACATGAAATAGAGAAGTTAGGATAAGTTGACTTGAATTTGAAAAAGAAAATCTCAAGGAGTTACTTTGGCATGAAACCATCATCCTCACTGCTAACACTCTCCTTAGGGATCCACACAAATGAATCATTGCAACCAAGGAAATCCAAATGCATGGGGTATCTTAATGCATTAGTCAACAACGTCCTCAAGTTGTTGATTAAACAAAAAAATCTTTCCAAAGCAGCTGGAAGATGGCCCCAGTGCTTGGGCCCCTACCACCCTCAAGGCAGAACCTGATGAAGTTCCTGACTTGGGCCTGGTCCAGCCCTGATCTTTGAGCCATTCGGGAACCACAGGGCAGCTGAAAGATTTGTCTGTCTCTCCTGCTCTCTCTGCAATTCTTTTTTTTTTTTTTAAATTATGTTAGCTTTTTTATTATTTTATGATATATTTCAAAAAATGACCTTACAGATGTCTTATCTGCTCTATACGACCTGGAATAAAAGAACACTTAGAATTAGAACACAGAGACATTAAGCTGTAATACTCACTTGTACTGAACCATTACTACCAAAGGGTAAGTATGTTTTTTAAATAAGCAGATGTGTGGCTATGCAAAATAAAATACAAACTTGTTAAAACAGAACAGTAAACTTGACTTTAATAGCTATGGAAAGGTGGCAATAGGAAGGAGGTGGTTTTGTTTTCTTTCTTCAACACATCTGGTTCTGGCAGCAAGTTGCATTACACATTTAAAGCAGTGTGTGCCCTGAAAGCTCATAGCTTCTGTTTGCGCGTATAACTTGGATCAGAGACCAGACACATGGAAAAGCACTGTTCTCAACACCCTCAACATCTCTCCTTCCAGGAGGTCACAATGCTAACAAACTCAAGACTTTCCTTGCTGATGGTACTTAGTAACTGTTTTACTCCAGTTAACACTGGATGCTTTAATATTCTGTAAAAGAGAAGTGATGAAAGCATGTAGAAACCCTCCAGGGTCCAATTTTCACTTACCATTCCCCAAGTAGTAAAATAGCAGCTCTACATGTTATAAAAAAAAACAGAGATCATTTCAATTTCTTATTCGTTTTTAACCATAGTAACTTTACAATGCTTTTAGATTTAGTTGAATTTCCAAAGTCAAAACTTCAGTTGTCAAATATTTTAGGAATTTATTAAAGTATTACATACAATTGATTTCCTTTTAGCTACCCCTCCCCCTCAAAAAAGTATATATGGTGTATGTGTGTGCATTTACTTATCTTACCTTAACTAAAGTTCTCTTTTTCTGGTTGGACATGAGAAACCAGTTTAAGCAACCAATGCTTGTTTTTATTTCTATTATAAGCAATAATTCACATCTTTTTCACTAAATATGACTGCTGCATTTTCATAATAAAATGCACAAAAGGCAATACCAAATAATGCCTTCTGAACAGGCTTCTGCCAGGCAACCCACGGAAGTTAGACTCTACCAAAGTGGCACTACGACAATATAGGCATCCAGTTTCTTTTCCTTTTTTCAAATTTGTCAGTTATTTACCACAATTATTTTGTCTAGTAGGAGACAATTTCATGCTGGACTTAACTCTTAAGAGTTGACATAAACCAAAACTGGACAGCAGTCAACTGGAATCACATTCCAATGGTCTCCAAAAGTACTTGGCTAAAACACATCTTTTCTCCTTGATTGATTTTGCATTAATTTTATTAAACGTATAGCAAATAACACTGCAAAGTTTTTCTCAGAGCTTTTTCTTAGGGGACTCTGCAATTCTTGCCAACAAGTACCTGGTGAACTTGTAGACAGCGCTGTTCCTGGCTCCCCAGCAGGTGGCGGCCCCGCGCCCTGGCCGCACGCCCGCTGCATCCCGCCGGCAGCACAGAGGCTCGCGCGGCCCGGGAGCGCGCTCGCCCCGCAGCTCGGGCGGCTGGCAGGCGGGCTGGCGCCGGTCGCGTCGGCCGGCAGCAGGGCCCATGTGGAAGCTCCTCCCGGCCGCGGGCCCAGCCCGAGGTAAGGACAGAGAGGGACAGAGGGCCCGGGTTCGGAGGAGCGCCAACACGGGGAAGGAAGTTGGGGAGGGTCGCTTCCGGTCGGGTCCCCTTACCTTCCGGGGCACGGCGGAACGGGAAGGAAACCGGGGGTCTGGCACGCGCGTGGTGGTCCCGGCTGCGCCGTGGCGGGGAAGGCCGGCTGTCCTCGGCCCCGGGGTTGGGCGGGTGGACGCCCGGCCCTGTCCCGCGCTGTGCAGTGGGCATGGGCGGTGGGGCGGCTGGCCCTTCGCTGAGCCCTGGCTGAGGTGGCTGAGGAGAAACAGGTGCACGGAGAAGCTGTCTGTTGTTTCAGACGCGTTTCCGTGCTGTCAGCAAGAGGGGACAGCCCAGACGTTTTCTTTTTGAAAAAGAGAGACCATCTTTTGCATCTCCGAGTTCACTGCCCTAAAAACATTGTATTTGGGGAGGGGTACAGCTTTGTGACACACCTGCTCAAACCATCATTTAGAATGCATCCAGAGCACTGGTCCACTTCCTGACCATCCGGGCTTCCCACCCAGCTTCCTGCTAATGCGCTAGAAAAGGCAGTGGGTGGGTGATGGCTCAAGTACTCAGGCCTCTGCCACCCATGTGGGAGACCAGGATGGAGTTCCTGGATTTGGAATCAACATGTAGAAGATCCCCCTCTCTCTCCCACTCTTTCTCTCTCTCTCTCTTTAGCACCTGTTGTGCCACCTGTCCTGCAGGTGCTCTCTGTGCCTCAGTGTGCAGCTTCTCTTGCTGTGCCCCCAAGCCCAGCGACCGGTGCCACTGCAGCCTCCAGGCCCAGAAGGCTGGCCGGAGTGCTTCATTTCAGAGACTGTGCACTCCAGCACAGCATTTGGTTCTTTTTTCCCTCTGTTTAGACTCTTTGTTCAAAGACTTTCAATCTTTGAACACATTTGTATCGACTATTTTAAAAGACTTCACCTCTGATTAGCACTCCTGTGCTTTGGGGTCTGTTTGGTCCTGACTATTTTTCTTTCTTATTACAGGTCACATGTTTTTGCTTTTTTGTTGTTGTATGAGTATTACAGATGCTATATTGTGGGGAGTCTGGGTCATGTTTTCCAATGGAAGATAGGATTTTTTTCTGATGACTGTCACATCAGTTTGCTTCTCCTGGGCCTTGATTTTAATCTTTAGTTGGGCAGGTCTGGAGTAGCACTATTCCTACCATGTAGACTTGTTGCTGTCTCAGTGAGGCTAGTCAATGAGGTCTCTGCCCTGGTGGCTAGCTCTGTACAAACCTCCAGAATCTTCTTTTCCACCAGTAACCCCTCAGTAGTGCCTCTCTGCCATCCTTGTCAAGTCTGGGCCCCGTCTGTGCAGCTTGTGGTTCACACGGGGACTGGAGGGCAGTTCTGGGTAGAGTGTGCAGATATCCACCCTGCAGCTTCCAGCTGCTTCCACAGCCCTGGACTCTTGTTCTTTGTGTCCCCTGTCCAGCTGTGTTGCGGTTCAGTGTTCTGGATTCACTGAGGTTTGGAAAGAGGGCAGAGACCGGGGGTACACATGTAAGTCCCTCGCCCGCTTCCTCCTTCGAAGCAGCCAGCTTTCTGCCTGGCAGCAGGTGCTTCCTGTTGGCTGTCCAGGGTTTGCCCTTGTTTACAGCAGATGAGAAGTCTGACACTCCATCAGCTCTAGAGCTGGATGACAGGGCTCTCCCGCAAAGTCTGCACTGATCACCACATTCAAAAACTGGGGGGCTGTGCATTAAATATGGGCTTCTGGCTTCTCTGTGAGATCCGGTAACTGAGTGAAGCCATTGGTAGGGTCTGAAGAGGGACTGCCTGCTGCAGGGGATGCTCTCGGAGACCGCATCCCCGTTTCACCTGTGTGTTCACTGCTCCCCCCCAGAACATCTGGACCTGAGACCTTGGGCTTGCAGTGGTCTCCTTTCCTGTCTCACTCCAGTAACATCTAGGACAATTGCCCTTTTCACATTTTCTTATCATATTTAATTCTCACTTTAAGTAAAAAGTAATTTAAACCTTTATGATACAGGCACAGATTTTTCTTTTTTTTTATTTGAAAGATTTATTTTTATTATGTTTTTATTGGAAAGGCGGATATACAGAGAGGAGAGACAGAGAGGAAGATCTTCCGTCTGATGATTCACTCCCCAAGTGAGCGCAACGGCCAATGCTATGCCAATCTGAAGCCAGGAGCCTCTTCTGGGTCTCCCACGCAGGTGCAGGGTCCCAAAGCTTGGGCTGTCCTCTGCTGCTTTCCCAGGCCACAGGCAGGGAGCTGGAAGGGAAGCGGGGCTGCCGGGATAGAAACGGCGCCCATATGGGATCCCGGGCGTGCAAGGCGAGGACTTTAACCACTTGCGCCACCGCGCTGGGCCCAGGCATAGATTTTTCATTGGGAGGCCAGATGCCCAGCTGATAAAAACACAGTGTTGCTGTTCTTGGTTGAGAATGGAGCAGGACTGGAGAGTCGTCGCTCCAAGCTGCTCCGGTGGGAGCTGCGGCCTGGAGGCTGAGCAAGGGTGGGGGAGGGAGAGGGGCTCTCAGGAAATGGCAGGAGGGCTGTGAAGCCTGGAAGCAGTCATGGTGGGTTGAGGCTTTTGGGGAGAGGGTTAGGCCTAGAAGCTGAGGCAGTTTCTTTAGGTCAAACCCACAAAGCTAAAGAACAAATAGCTTCCAACAAAAATGATAAGCTCATTTTTTTTTCCTTTAAAAAAAATGTATTTACTTAACTTGAAAGGGCTGCCAGGGTTTGGGGGAAGATCTGTCTGCTGGTTCACTCTGCAGATGGTTGCAGCGATCAGAGCTGGGCTGATCCAGAGTGGAAGCCAGCAGCTTCTTCTGGGTCTCCATGCAGGTACAGGGACCCATGGACTCGAGCCGTCCTCCATTGCTTTCCCAGGACATAAACAGGGAGCCAGATCAGAGGTGGAGCCACTAGGTCTCAAATTGGCACACATATGGGATACAAGCACTTTGAAAAGCTCATTTTGAAAAAAGTTTTAATTAATTAATTTGAAAACAGAAAGGGATTGATTATCCATTTGCTAGTTTATTCCTCAAGTGACTGCAACAGCTGGGACTGGATCAAGCCGAAGCCAGGAGCCTAGAGCTCCATCCAGGTCTCATGTGGTAGCAGGGATCCAAGTGCATGGACTTTTCCTGCTGCTTTCCTAGGTGCCTTAGCATGGAGCTGGATCAGAGGAGGAGCAGCTGGGATTCGAACCTGCACTTATGTGGGATGGCGATGGTGCAAACAGAAACTTAACACGATGCTGCCTTTCCTACCTTTTCTGTTTTTAAGATTTATGTATTTATTTGAAAGGTAGAGTTACAGAATGAGAAACAGTGACAAGCCCTACTTTTCTCCCTCCCTCCTCAGTTGCCTCCTTCTCAACCCATCACCTCCACTGTGAGCAGAGGCTTTTAGAGAGGCCGGGACCTGTAGGAATGACCTCGTGCAATGATCCCAAAGCCCTCGAGAATCAGCCCAGAGGTGCTGCCACTGTCAGCTCGCACCCATTCTCCCAAATGCAACTGGCTGCCCATGTATGGCAGAGGCCCCTTAGCTGGGCGCAGGGGAGTGGCTCTCAGCCGCCCCCAGCCCTGCCAGCCCCACTCTGTTCCTGGCACCGGGGGTGACTCCATTACCACTGGTCTGCACAGTATGGCTCTCACCCCGTCCAGGGGCCTGAGATGGGTCAGAGTCAGAGCCTTGTTTATGTTCCACATTCCTGCTGCAGACAAGCACCAAAAATGGTCTCGGAGGCCCAGTGGTGTCGACTCCCATCGCCAAGCTAAGGCTGAGGTGTTGACAGGGGCCCGCAGGGAAGAGAGGAGGCAGCGACTGTGAGCAAGCCCTGCGGCTGGACAGGGAAGGCAGCGTGGCTGGTGGGAGATCTGTCTGCCTGGTTCGCAGAGGTGTCTTTGGTAACCCCAGCAAACCCTTTTACCCCATGTTGCAGGCCCCTGCACTGGTCCTGCCACAGGCAGTAGTGGAACCTAAGTTGGAATCCTCACAGCCCATTTGGCCCTAGATTTTCTTCCATGTCGTGCTGTGGTGTGCTGTGTCTCTCATGTCCCATGTTCTCTTGGGACCTGCAGTTTTCTCTCAACTTTGGGGCCACTGGGGAGTATTGAAAAATGGGGTTTGGACATCAAGCCGCCTGGGTATGGGGTGTGGACGTCCTTAAGTGAAGGTGCACGCCTGCGGCGATCATTATGGGCATCAGGAACCCTCAGCTGGCCAGCAGAGGTCTTCCTTCACCACGCAGGACACCTGCTTTTCCAACTGCCAGGCTAGCATCCAGGCTACTCTGCTTCCAGACCAGCTCCCTGGAATGCACCTGGGAAGGCCATGGAGGATGGCCCGGTGCTTGGGTCCCTGCCATGCCCGCGGGAGACCAGGATGGAGTTGTGGCTCCTGGCCACCTGCGGGCATTTGGAGAGAATCAGTTAATGGAAGCTTTGCCTGTTTTTCTCTGTTACTGTGCTTTCAAGTAAAGAACCAAAAGCTGATGCTCACACGCATGACCTCAAATGCATATTTTAGAATTTCTAACACTTTTAACTTTACCTTAGAATGTAGAGTATTTTTATCCCTTCTTCCTGTTGTCTGATTCCTGTGACAGTACTGTTAAGTGTCATTTATTATTTATCCTGGTAAAGAGTGACATTTCTGGAGAAAAAAGAACAAAGTGTCACTGGGAGTTGTCCTCTGCCTGTGGCCACTCGCTGCCCCTCACAAAGGTGGGGGCCAAGGCTTTGTCCCCTGACCCCAGGCCCATAGCATGGCCCCAGCAAGTCTGGGGTCCTCTGCAGTATCCCGGGCACAGGCAGCAGCACTGTCCTTTGGGCTGGGGCAAGGGGCAGCCATGGCTCGAGAAGAATGTCAGCTCGTGCAGGGCCGCGTATGACTGGGTTCAGCAGGGTGGGCCGGGCCTCGGGCTGCTCTGGGCCTGCGTGAGGCCTGGGGATTTGGGGGCTTCTGCCTGCCAGATCATTTCCTGAGAGGCACAGTGCCCGGTGAGAACACGTGGACCAGATGGGGGACTGCACTGGCCGTTCACATGGCCACCCTGCTGGAGTCTGGTTTCTTCATCTGATGCTCTCTTCTCTTGCAGCACCTGTCTCTGAAAGCCAAGAAGGCCAAGGTCCAGGACCAGTGAACAGAGCTCAGCTACAGCCTCCAGGACTGCTGGCTGCAGTCCCCTGCCCCACGCAGGAGCCAGCCCTGGACCGCCCAGGACCGGCAGCTGCTCTGCAGTGGACCATGGCACTCTGTGAACCCCTTCCTGCCTGCCCACCTCAACCTTGCGCTCCTTGCCGGCGTTCTGGAGGAGTTTGTGCACAGGCAGGTGTCCCATGGCAGCACATCCTCAGCCTGCTCACGGCCTCCGTGTGGTCCCTCAGCCAGCTCCCAGTCCCAGCCCAGTTCTTCAAGGAATGGGAGCAAAGTGAGGCACTGAAGGCAAAAGCGCCGTGTGGGTGGACAGGGGTTGTTGCTGGGCTGGCTCGGCCCTCCCTGCTGGGACCATGGCTTTGTGGACCCATGGAGCCCACTGCCAGGTGTGCACTGGCAGGCTGGGCCCCTGCACTTGCTGGGGAATTCTGGTAGGATCATCCGGGGCTGGCTGTATCTGGTGAACACAGGGTCTCCCACATCTGGCAGCCCCCATTTTCCTCTGCCTGTGTCCCTATCTGTCTGCAGCCGGGCACTTCCAGGGCATAGGTGATGGACAAGGGAATGCCCATGCGTGTCTGTGAGAGCAGGAATCTCAGTGTCATGCATAGGCTCAGCTGTTTGGGAGCTTGGTCCTGAGTCCTAGGCCACTCCCTGGACACCTGGACCCCCACGGCAGGGACCCACTACGGTTTAGATGCTCTAAACTCACATAGCTCAGGAACTCACCTGCTCCTCATTTGTGTCTTGTTTGTTGGCCTGGGTTCTCACAAGAACACAGGGCCATGGCCCTCCACCCCTGGCCCCCAGGGCTGATCTGTGGGGTGGGGTGTGTCTCCTCTCCCCGCTCACACAGTGTTTCATCTATTTAAGAGCTCATAGCTTGAAAACTTATTTTTGTACTGGTGTTAGTTTGATGTGCCACTTTGGGCACCAACCAGCTATGTCATTTTTATTTCCATTTTGTAAACATGTAAATAGTGGTGGTAGCTTGTTGCTACCAAGAGTAAACCTTTATATCTGAAATAAATATCCTCCCTGCCAGCCAGTGGTCTATGTTATCAGAGGGTCCATTGTCATGATGGAGGGCCTGACCCCGGGCTAAGACTGGCACCTGGGCAGCACTGTGTGACCCAATTCCCCCAAGACCTTCATCGAAAACCCTGGGACAGCCCAAAGCGGTGCTGGTCCTTGCCGGCTCCACTAGGTCTCCACGTGGAGAGTTCAGGTTAAGTACAGGGTCAGGCTGTGGTGGAAACTTGGCTGAGAGGCTGCGGAATCCACACTGTAGGTTGGAGAGCAGAGAGCTAAAACCCTTGGGTCAGCTGTGCAGGGGAGCAAGCGGAAGCTGCTACCACTCCCTGCCACCTCAGTGCTTGGGCACAGGGGCCTGGCTGTGCTCTCGGCTCTGTTATGCAAAGATGCGATCCTCATCCGGTGTGTAGCCACGGATGCCATGTAACCCAAGGCCCTGGTGCTCTCTCCTTGGAGACCCACAAATCGTTGGCAGGCACTGGCATCTGCTTGGGCCCAATCACCTGTTTTGTTCCACGTGGTTCTGGAGCCTGGGTACCCTCGGGATTCACGTGGGTTTTCAGGTTTCACTCAATTTCTCCAGCACCACACTGCCTCCTTGGTAGCAAATCAGGATGGGAAAAACGGCAGTGGTACTGTCCCACGGACTGTGGGGGTACCTCTCACAGGCTCTGCTGTCCCACGGGCTCTGGGGGTACTTCTCACAGGCTCTGCTGTCCCACGGGCTCTGGGGGTGCCTCTCATGGGCTCTGCTGTCCCACAGGCTCTGGGGGTGCCTCTCATGGGCTCTGCTGTCCCACGGGCTCTGGGGGTGCCTCTCACGGGCTCTGCTGTCCCACGGGCTGTGGGGGTGCCTCTCACGGGCTCTTTTGTCCCCTCTGCTGCACATTTCCCTGTGGCTTGAACGTAGCTGTCAGGGGAGCCATGCTTCCATGCAGATCCCCAGCCCTACCCCTGTGGGTTGCTCCATCCAGTTTACACTGGTGCTGCTGAGGTCCTTGGGCCCTAGGGCGGGCGGGGCTGCTCGAGGCCAGGGTGACGTTGTGACGACAGGACATTCTCCCTGGGAGCACACGCTGACCTCACAGGGGCCATGAACTTCTCCATCGATGGGTAGGATCCAGGGTTGGGATGCTCCTGCTGTCCAGGAGCAGCAGGTGCCGAGCAGGGCTCTGCAGCACACACCCCAACCTTGCTGATCAGTTTTAGCCTTTCCTGTTTCATTGTTTCCCCTCAACTCCCTGTTTCAGGATTCTTGTCTTTTCATACAGTGCAATTGGCTTAGCACTGGCTGTTTCAGTTCTCAGCTATTCCTTGGTTTAGATGTTGTTTTTACTCATGTCTGCTTTGCCCTTAAGACTCTACCTATTGGGTACAGCGCGATAGCCTTGTGACTAAATCTTTAATTTCCATGCACCGGGATCCTATAGGGGCACTGGTTCATGTCCTGGCTGCTCCATTTCTCATCCAGCTTCCGGCTTGTGGCCTGGGAAAGCAGTTGAGGACGGCTCAAAGCGTTGGGCCCCTGCACCTGTGTGGGAGACCAGGAAGAAGCTGCCTACTGGCTTGGGGTTGGCTCATCTCTGGCTGTTGAGCCACTTAAGAAAAGAAACAACAGATGGAAGATCTCTCACTTTGTCTCTCCTCTCTGTAAGAATCTGCCTTTCAAATAAAAAGGAATCTGAAAAAAAAATAATAATGAACAGAATGAAGCAACCGCCAGGTGCTGCCCTGCACCATTTAGGCTAACAGGCATCTGAGAGGTGGGACAGGCAGTGCTGCAGAAGATGGGGAGACTAGACACAGCAGGTGCCACAGTCCCAGAGCCACACAGCATGGCTCAGTGCAGCGTGCAGGTGCTCCAAGCCACAGTAGCCCTGTGTGCAGCTGTGCACGCCCAGTTCCGCTTGCATCAAGATGTATGTCAGCCCCTGGGACATACGGTGGGACAGGGGCATGATGGCATCCATTGCTGGAAAGGGTGTTATGGGCGGGGCCGTCTGCCACCACAGCTTCAGCCCCTACCCAGGAAGACAGGAGCTCATGCAACATGCCAGGGAGCTCACACAGGTCGTCCCGGGGGGGAGGACAGCCTCACCCCACTGACGAGCACCTGGGGCACACTGTAGAGAAAGAAATCTCAGCCTCACCTCGACAGACACCTGACGCATCTCACCTTGTTTCCTGCAGAAGCACCTGCTGTGTCGTGCCATCTGCATGCCCATCTCTCCCTATGACCATGTGTTCTGTCAAGTGTCCAGGTCAGCTCCCCCTGGCTGCCCAGCACAGAGCACAACCCAGATGAGTTAGGTTAAGGGTGGTGGGTGCTGGGGGCCTGAGCTGTGTCCCCAGGGAATGGAAGAGGTACACGCTCTTCATGTCACATGCCCCCTTCCTGCCCTGGCACTATCTTGCCACAGGAGGGAGCCACGGAGAACACGAGCTCTCCAGGGCACCAAGAGGCGCAGTGAGCAGCTGATGCCCAAGTAAGGTATCCGCTTTCTGAGTCTTTCATGTTCCCATCACATGAGAAGAGCACTGCTCCAGAGACAGCCAGCCACTGGGCAGCCCTGCCTGCACCTGCTCTCTCCTCCCCAGCGTGGGGCACATGCTGCCATCCTTGCCCAGCTGGGTCTTTCTTCTCAGAATGCATCCTACCAACTCTGCTCCAAGACCCCAAAGGGGTCTGATCGTCTCCTCCCTCCGCCACGTCATCTCTGTGACAGGTCATTTGATACCTGCACAACTGGGAGGGTTGAGGCCCTTGAGTGGTGGGGTGTGTGGTGTCCACTGATTTGCTTCGCATGCTCTTGAAGGCAGGGCCCGAGGAAGGGAGTGAAAAGGCAAATGAGGCCCCCAGGTGATGCTCTAGAGACAAGATGATATGAGCTGGGCAGATCTCCCAAAGGGAGACAGACAGGGCATAGGGTTCCCCAAGGCTGACACGGCCAGCTTGCCCTGCTGTGCGAGGGCAGATGAGCAGCCAGGCCTGGTGTGTCGCCACTCTGGCCACTGCACGGAGACCAGGTGGAGGGGACCCAGAACCAGCATGTGGTGGATGAGGAACAGGATGAGGGAGCCGAGTGCCATGCCCGGCTCCCTGGGTCACTTTCCAGGCCGTCTGGCCATCCCAGGCTGCCCAAGGCATTCCCGAGGGCACAGAATCACGGGTCAAGGATGGCCTGGGAGGGTTTCCGCAGCTCGGGGCACCGCGGCCAAGGGCAGGTCCCAGAGCTGGACACTTGGGGCTCGGCTTTGCAAACGCGGGGCGCCAGTGCCCCCTGCAGGCCACCTCCTTGCGGAGCGTGAGGTAATCCAGGCCGGGGCCCGGGAGGGCGGAGGAGGAGGACCTGTGAACCAGTGTGGACCACGGGGCTACCGGGTCCGGGGATCCAGGGAGCATCTCCGCAGGCCAGCAGGCTAGCCCCGGGGTGCGAACCCAGCGCCAAGGGCATTGGCCGTGGCTGCTGGGGCTCCAATTATTCCTTCCGAGACTCGAACTCGCCGCCCCCTCGCAGGATCCTCAGCGCTTCAACTCTCACGCCCCTCCTGGCGCGGCGCTCTCGGCTACCCGAAAGTGCACTAGGACCTTCGGGACATCGCGGAGCCCGCACAGAACCTTGCTGCCCAAGGAACGCGAGCGCGGCGCGGCGCGGCCAGAGTCGAGCTCCCTTAAGCAAACGGCGTCCTCCAAGCAGGGTCTGTCCCCAAACGTGGCCATACGGTCCCCCACCCTCACCGTGGGCTTGCCCAGCCGGCGCCCGCCTCCCGCCGCCGCAGGGTAGAGCAGGGACTCTTGTCTGTGCCCGTGGGGGACCTGTGCCCAGCTCAGGGCGACTCGGAAACCGGGGGGTGGAGGAACAGCAGGCCAAGTTGCTGCCTGGGTGGGCCGCCTTCACCCCCTACTCCACTCCTGATTAGCTCTCAGTGGGCGCCCCCGGGAGGATGCAGGGGCCAGCCCCACCGCTTGAGTCCCTGCCACCCACGTGGCAAGCCTGTGTTGGACAATGCTTATTCTGAAAACTGAAATGTGGCCACTCTCCCTGACCCTGGTACCAGCAGGAAGCCAGGATAACGGATTTGGGAACTTCGAAACAGCCCCAAAGGGGAAGGACAATTTGGGACAATCCTCACTAAGTCCTCTTCAGACACCACCTTGCAAGAGGAAAGTAGACATGCAGGCTCAAATTCAGGAGCCAGAACGCTCATATTTCAAAACCACTTCAAGTTCTCCTGGGCCTTTGGGCATGGGCTGTGCCCTGCCCCAGCTGCCCCATGCGCCCGGGAAAGCCCCGAGACCCACAGACCAAGCAGATCTTGGCCAAGGCCCGGCCTCAGCCTCAGGCAGCTCCAGACTTCAAGGACCGCCATCCTTCCACTTCCCTGCCAGTCCTCGGTCCTGGACCACAGGAGGCGGGGATCAAACAAAGGCGCATCTAACCAGTGAGTCCTTTCCTGGCATCCTGCTTCCTCCCAGGAGTTGCAGGCAAGGCCTTCAGGGAAGAGGCACCCTCCCTCTTGGAGTATGCCTCCAACATCATCCTCCTGCCGGGGGTCTTCTCAGACAACAAGGAAGCCTTGCCTGAGCGCCCACGTGCCCAGCTCGGTCCTGGCCCTCACCACCTCACCGAAGGCTGTCTGTGCTGTGTGTATCACATTACAGCACATGGTAAAAGCGTGCCTGCTGCCACCACCTCCAGTCCCCAGGTCCTCCACTTCCTGGCCCTGACTCAGCCTGAATGCCACCAGCTCCTTAGCTCATGGATGTGAGGCTGGGTGAGCAAGAACCACCACCCACCTTCCCCTGCCCTGGTCTGATCCAGACCTACTGGCTCGGCTTGCCACTGGGGTGTGGAACCCCCAGCACCCACTCAGCAGGGCCCCTGCAGCCCAGTGTCCCCAGCAGAGCCACGCTCCTCCCTCTGACCTGTGAGTCTCCCGCCCTCCTTGAACACCCATATGGGTCCCCAGACGTCGCATGCACTTGTGGCAGGAGTTGGGGACCCTTGCTGTCTGCACTACCACCCCAGACATGGCCATCTGCCCTGCACCCCTGCCCACCTCCAGGGTGGGAAAGGCACCAGCTACACCGAGCCATCCTCGCCTCACCTTCAGGACCCCACTATGCCTCGAACTCCTCTCTCGTCTCCTCATCCCCTGTACTAAACATCACCCTCCCAGGGCCCTCACTCTGCTTGGAGCCAGGTCTCTGGGCTGAGTTGCCTCATGCCTGTTTCTTGTTCCAGCATTTGGGAACCCTCCCCACAGTGGTGCCAGGTCTCCTGGTGCCTGCCAGCACTGCAGGCTGAGCCCCGTGCACAGGCTGCAGGTGAGACACAGCTGTGGGAGTGGGCGAGTGTGTCAGCTGCCCACCAGAAAGGCCAGAATCTCCAGCACCCCTCTCTCTGCATGCCCTCTGTCTCTCCATGCAGCCCCCTCAGTTTCCCTGTGTGTACTTCCGTGCGCCCTCTCTTGCACATCCCCTGTGTGTGCACCTCTGTGCACCCCTCTCTCCGTGCATCCCTCTCTCCATGTGCCTCTCTCTCCGTGCACCCCTCTCTCTGTGCACCCCTCTCTCCGTGCACCCTTCTCTCTGTGCACCCCTCTCTGTGCACCCCTCTCTCCGTTCACCCTTCTCCTGTGCACCCTTCTCTGTGCACCCCTCTCTCCATGCACCCTTCTCTCTGTGCACCCCTCTGTGTACCTCTCTCTCCATGTGCCTCTCTCTTCATGCACCCCTCTCTCTCTGCACCCCTCTTTCCGTGCACCCTTCTCTCTGTGCACCCCTCTCTGTCTCTCTTGGAAAATCTCAAGAACTCTTCATGCACCCCTTTGGCTTCAGTCTGGGATGTCCCCCTATTTCTTGGCCTTGCTCAGTGGCCTCCCTCCCCTCTTCACATCTCTTCAGGGATGCTGAGGGGGGCTCAGCCTGGCATCCAACCCCACTCCCACTCTGACACACACGCCCGTTTACCAGCCAGAGACTGTGGCCTCGCTCCTCCACCCCTACCACTCCAACACTCTGCAAGCTCCATTCCCTCTCCAGGAACTCTGTTCCTCCCTTCTCACTAGGCTGATGTCTGCCCGGTCGTAAATGTGTCAGCTCAGCCTCACTGTCTTAAGGAATCCCTGCCAGTGCCAACAATCATGCTCTCATAGGCACGTGTGTGCCCAGGCACGGGACGCAAATACGAGACAGGACAAGCACCTGTCACTGTGGATGATGAGACAGCAAAGCCGTGGGTGAACGGGCTGTGGAAGAGCATGCAGCCCTTCCAAGGGGCAGCAGAGTGCTGACCTGGTGTTTGCACCAACGGAGCCCAAATCCAAGCACTCCCCAGCATGGAAAGCCGAGTAAAACAAAGAACACAGCCATGAAAAGGTTGGCAGTCAGCGGGAGAGAGAGGGGGAGAGAGAGAGAATGTCAATTATCTAATACACCTCTCCTTCTCTCTCCCTCCCTCCTTCCTTCCCTCCCTCTTTCTCTCCTCTGTCATGAAAAGATACAGTATTCTAATTATACCTGAAACATTTGATGATGCCTTAAGATGTTCTGACAGTGTTCAAACTCTCCATTAGATATGTCCTAAAAACAAAAACATGGCAAAACAAGCCTCAGTGGCTTCAGAAATGATACTGTTAACAATTGGGCTTGCTATTGTTATTTTAAATAGTTATGGCACATAGAATAAAGTCAAATGTAATTAATGTGCATACCATTAGAAGCAAGAGCATCAGCACGCAGGCAGAGAAATGCAGACATAAAAGCGAAGGTTTTCAGTGGCAAACATACATCACCCTAAATTCAAATCTTCTAGAACAAATGCTTCCTGGGCTCAGCCCTTAACACAGCCATAAGGGCATCCAAGCATCAGAGGAAAGTCCCAGGATACTGACCCCCACCGAGGCCTGGAGGATGGCTGGCAGGGCTAAGAGTGAGGTGAGACCCAAAGCTTTGTCTGGTCAAGGTCCACGAGGAATGGAAAATGTCCAGAGGATGCAGGCATTAGCTGAAAGCATTCCCAGCAAGCAATTCCAGGGTGATTTTGGCATCAACTTTAAAATAGGAAAGGATTAAAGGATTACAACTCAAGCAAGAGGGGAAAATCCAAATCCTTACCAATATGAGTGAGCAAAGGGATGGATGGATGGATGGATGGATGGATGGATGGATGGATGGATGGATGGATGGATGGATGGATGGATGGATGGATGGATGGATGGATGGATGGATGGATGGATGGATGGATGGATGGATGGATGGATGGATGGATGGATGGATGTGGATGGATGGATGGATGGATGGATGGATGGATGGATGGATACATGAGTGGATGGACAGTTGCATGGGTGGATGAGTGGGTGGGTGGGTAGATGTGTGGAAGAGAGGAAGTAAGGAAGGGAAGGCGGAAGGGAGGGAGGACTGACAGACAGGTAGATGACCAATAAGCACATTAATATGCAAGTTACAAACTTCTTACCAGTAAACAAAAAAAGCTAGAAATAAATCTAGGAGGAATGTTTATGTAAATAGTAAAACCGCCACTCAGCAGCCATTACCAAAATCAGTGATTCAGGCAAGGGCATCAAAGTATGCTCAGAGTAATGGCGAGGGATTGAGAATAAGAGGACATTTGCATAAATTCAAATCAACTCTCCACATGATACCTGCTCTACTTACAGAGGAAAGTAAGCTTCACTGGGGGGGAAGCAGCAGCCCCCTTCCTGCAAGGTGAGGTGTCACCTGGGCATTCCCACCACATCTGCTCAGCTGAGTGGGGCCCTGGGGAGACATCAGACCACCAAGAAGCAGGGGTGCCCCGAGGCCACAGGAGGTGGCCCTCAGGCTGGGCTCCATCCCCAGCAACTGCCTTTTGAGGACATTGCTGAAACCGGAATGAAGTCTGCAAAAAAGAGAGCTACACCTCAAAACAGCCTATGGCTTGCAGGACACGCTGGAGCGCCGTGCTGGATTGGAGGGCCTCAGTGTAGAGCTATGGACCATCTGTACAACATACGCAAGGAACATGGGCCCTACATCGCAGGAAAGACACCTGTCCAATGCAGCCATGGACTGCCTCCAGGACAGGCAGCAGATCGGAGGGAACCACAGCTTGGAAGAAATTAAGAGACACTCCAGCAAATGCTGTAGCTCATGGGTCAAAAAATAACAGCAATAATATTATCATCAAAGAAAATGGAGCCTGGTTCTCTCATTAGTTTAAGGAAATGCTCCTAAATGTTTCAAGAAGGGCAGGTGCGGACACCCCAGGAATAATGGTGTGTACGGGACTCACTCCGCCAGGCCCCTTCAGTGTGAAGAGCAGGTACATGCCAAGAGTCCTCTGGCGGTCAGGATGCCAAACACATGACATCCACGCTCCTGGCCACCCTCAGAGAAAACAAAGTTTCAAAAACTAACCAGGGACAGGTGCCTGCACCGCTGTGAAAGATGCAGAACGTGCACTGAGGCGGCTACACCAGCCGAGTGAGTGACCGGATGACGATGGTCGTCCTGTGGGCAGGCGGAAGCCTGCATGAGTACATGCAAGCAGGAGTGACGTACATGGTTACACATGCACAGATAATACACACACACGATGGACACACACACGATGGACACACACACACGATGGACACAGCACACACACACACGATAGGCAGGTACCAATAGATGCACACACACATGTGTGTTTACAGAGAGAGCTGCACTGAGCTGCACCACACCCAGCATTACACAGGAGGCACACAGGCTTGCACACACAGGAACTTTCCAAAAGACCTGTCGGTTGTTGCTCTGAGGCCGAGATGGAGGGCACTGGTGAGCTTGCTGTCACACACACCCTCCTGCACTGTGCCTAATTTTCCCACAAGAGGTAGTCATTTTATAATTTAAAGGCAATTCACATTTCAAAATAATGATGACATGTGGAAACCCAAAAATCATAAGGCATTGCTCAGGGAGACTGATTAAGAAAATCACAGTGCGAGAGCTGAGCACTCCACCTCGGCCGTCAGGGCACAGATGCACCTGTCACGGCTGGACGAGGAGGGGTCCCCAGGCGGGCTGGCACCCCTGAGGGTGCCCGAAAGCACAGGGGGCAGGAGGTAGCATGCCGGAGTGACCTACCCTGAGGTGGAGGCTGCTGGAGCAGGGACAGCACCTGGCAGATGCCTGAGGTGCCACGGCCCCTTGGCAGGCCAGGGCAAGCATGCTCTGAGTGAAGGTGCAAAGGACACGGGAGGACCAACAGCAGAGTCCATGCTAGTCGCACTTGGTGCCCCAGCATCAGCTGCTGGATCCACCATGGGAACCTGTGCTGTGGTGACCCTGGTCCAGCTCCCGATGGCTGGAGCGTGCAGTCCGAGCATCTGCGGGTCAGGCCCACGCTCACCCAGGGTTGCAGGGAAGGAGCCACCCTGGGCATGCGCAGTCCAGTGGCCCTGCCGCCACCTCCTGTGGTCTCCAGGGTTTAAAGCCTCCTCCAGCATGCTACCAACACCCCCTTCCACGTAGCATGAATCCTGGGGGACGTTGTCCAGCCCACCCAAGTCCAAGGTGGAGACGCAGTCTCTCCTCCTTCCTGCCCCGGCCACCTTTGCCTACCTTCATCCATCAGGGAAGTGATTTAAAGTTGCAGGTGATTTTCATGTGGCTTCTGAGAGCTGTTCCAGGCCCGAGCCTGGAACCTGGGTGTTCAAGAGGGAAGGAGAGGGGTACAGGGGAGGGCCCCCCAGAGCCGCAGGTCCTAGCAGGGCCGGATACCCCGTCTTGGGGCTCTGAGGCATCCGGCCCTGTGGCCAGGCCCTCCCCAAGCCGATCTTCCTCCCCCGCGCAGGTGGATGCTCACACATCTTTTCCTTGAGACACTTGGGAGCAAGTTCAGCCGGTGGATTGGTGTCACCACCTCCTATTTGCTGCCATGTACTTCAGCAATGCCAAGGTGTTACTGATTGGCAAACTCAGATGCATATTGTCCTTAATTTGAGGTTAATTATATATAACA